>NC_062285.1:104990590-105293620 GCF_902655055.1 Lutra lutra
TTGATTTTGCTAAAGAGAAGTCTGTCTGTATTTGAGGACACAACTGGTTCAAAATGAATCTTCCTCCTCAGTATAATATGAAATACCCAAGTAGATATTTAAACAGACCCTTGAAATTTAAATGCATTTGGCATAATATTATAGCAAAGAATTACATCTTAAAGCTTGATTTGTTCATTTTATGCATCATTTATTTTAGTTTCTCACAATTTTTTTTTCTTAAAGATTTTTTATTTATTTATTTGACAGACAGAGATCACAAGTAGGCAGAGAGGCAGGCAGAGAGAGAGGAAGGGAAGCAGGCTCCCTGCTGAGCAGAGAGCCCGATGCGGGACTCCATCCCAGGACCCTGAGATCATGACCTGAGCCGAAGGCAGCGGCTTAACCCACTGAGCCACCCAGGCGCCCTCTCACAATTTTTAAGGAAACATTACTTTTAACATGTTCAGAATCATTTTCTCTTCTAACAGATTGACTACAGCAGTTTATGCTTCTGTTTGCACACTTTCAAGAAAGAAGAAAGTTAGTAACCCACTGAGAATAAGAATTAGATCTGTTCTATAAACGTATTCTAAGTACACAGAATTATTAGTGTTTCCTGATCAAGGGAACTAGTGTCCTGGTTATAGAAAAGAGGAAGTGAAGACTCCGAGAAGTAATTGCATTCTATGGATGTTTAATGTATTTATCTATTGATCACTGGAAAAATTGCCCATACTCATCCATGTAGGGGGTTTTTACCTGATAAGAAAATGCCATTCTTCAATTTTCAAAAAAGACCATATTAAATAAAACACTTGGAATCACTTGATTTGCCTGGTTTTAGTTGTTAAGAATATATTTAAAACTCTAAAAATCCACAGAGCATTAGATAGTGATGTGTTCCTTTTAAATCTTTTAACAAACCCTTTAAAATTATTTACACAGCAATCTAACCTAAATATTTGGAAAATGCTTTACTGCATCAAACCAACTTATGTCCTTACTATTCTGCTGTTTCTTGAAATAAGCAGCTTTCCCCTGCCTGAAGGCATCGTGCTCTCCACCTGCAAGGTTCTTACCTGGATCCTTACACAGCTGGTTTTCTCATTTTACTCTACTCTCTGCTCAAATCTCTTTCCAGAGCTGACTTTCTTAACCACCTTACCTAAAATAGCATCTTCTGTCTGCTTCCTTTTTAATTCTTTTAAGCCTTACCTGCCTATATTTTTCTTTATAGCCATTATTATGACCTGGAGTTGAACTGATTCTCTTTATCGATTACATGAGAATAGGGAATTTGTGTCCCATAATATTAATCTCTCTGAACAGTGCCTATTATATAACAGGTGTTCAAAAAATTAAAAAGGGGTATAAGCGGAGTGTGTGTGTGTGTGTGTGTGTGTGTGAGAGAGAGAGAGAGAAAGCTCTGCTGAATGAATATAAAAAGAAAGTTGAAAACCAAAAGATTTGGGCAAGTAACAACCACATACACTTGAAGTCAATTTATGATTAAATAATATCACACCCAAAATGACTGAAAACATGGATTCCTTTTTGCTCAGAAGTAGAAAATACACTATGCTATAGATATTTTTAACTTGGAACGATAGAAATGTGTTATTTAAAACACTGAAATATGCTTTATTAAGATAAATTCTAGGGGCGCCTGGGTGGCTCAGTGGGTTAAGGCCTCTGCCTTCGGCTCAGGACATGATCCCAGGGTCCTGGGATCGAGCCCCGCATCGGGCTCTCTGCTCAGTGGGGAGCCTGCTTCCCTTCCTCTCTCTCTGCCTGCCTCTCTGCCTACTTGTGATCTCTGTCTGTGAAATAAATAAATAAAAATCTTAAAAAAAAGATAAATTCTATTGCAACAGTTAATTTAAAAGTATGCCATCACACTAATTATTTTGAATTTGCTTTAAATAAATACACAGTTAGCCATGAATTTGCATCAACCATTGGCCAAATGTTAATGGTCAGTTGCCTGTCTGTGGATAGATATATCTTCTAAAACAATCCCAGGCATTTGAACTTGTCTGTTTCTTTCTGAAGGTATAGTATGAACTGACGAAGATTTCATTAGGATAAAGGAGCAAAAGAAGCATACTGAATATCACCAAATCTATAAGATGAGAATATTGTTTGCTTGCTTGTTCAAGAAATATTGTAGAAATATATGGTTACTTTTATCATCTCAAGTTATCTCCATAAAAGCATGTGTTAGAAAACTTCAGAAAAATAATGCAGTTTGTTGACAAGCCACTTCAAATTTCCTTTCTGTAGTTATTTGTGTTCTACTAGTCAGAACTTATCAGATATTTCCTTACTTCAATAGAAAAATACCCTTTTAAACATTATCTGCTCATAGTCTTCTGCTGAAATTTAAGTGTAAATGTGGTAATGTAATGCATGTTCCTGGCCAGCCTAATGCTTTAGAGGTTCCAGATGCAAAAACATGAAGATAAACTAGCATGGATAAAGCTAATTGCTATTCATTTTTTCCCCAGAGAGAAAATTAGATAATAAATAAATACTCATTTATTGCAGAGATTGTAAGCACCATGAGAGTAAAATCCTTGTTTATATCCTGATCTCTTCTATCTACAGCATGTTAGAAGTACATCTGTCACAGGGTAACAATTCAATATATCTTTGTTAGGTTAAAAAACAAAAAATGAGTCTGTTTCAATGACCTTCCTCCCCCCCAAAAGAAGTATAAACCACTCCTTGCCCTTTAGGTAGAACTGATAAGTGGTTAGTAATACAGTCTTATTTTTGTTCTGAAATGTGCCTGTTTTTCTGAACATGGTATAACAAAGCAATGAAATATATCAGCATGATAATTGTGTAATTGAATGAAGATTTTATAGTTTTCCTTAAGGAAAAACTACATTCTACCACTGACCTCTCAAGAGCAACAGAGTAGTTAGAATGGGAATAAGAAATAGAAAATATATATAAGGGTCCTTTCCTTTCAGCATGGAATAATAACGGTTACAGATTTTTCTAAAGGTATTACTTCAAAGGAGTCTTTTATGTTGACAATAGTCACAAATATTGCTTCTTTCTATATTCAGTGGTTGGAACATGACCCTCTTATTCAGGAAGCCGTACAAGAGATATTTGGGTTGTGAAATCCTACATGGTAGTAGGATACTTTCTCATCCCTAGGTAATTTTTACTAATGCAGATATCAATTATGCTTTCAAACTTTCCAATATTTCGCCCTTGTGTGTTATGGGTAGTGTAGATTGTTTTTGTTTTATAGCCTTTGTTAATGCATTTGTAGATTGCACTGAAAGAATCTGAGGAAATTACTCCATACATCAGCATTAACAGTGCAATATTTTAAATCTACATACTTTGCTAGTACACTGCACCGTACAAGCCAGTAAAGAAAAAAGAATAGGTGACTAACATTGGATCTGGAAGATTGTAGGGCTAGAGCAAATATATTTTTTAATGTTTCTCAAAACTGAACAACAGAAAAGGTTAAAAAAAAAAATGGAAGATGAAATCAAACACAAACTCTCCCTTCTTCCAACCATCCAGATTCAGAAACATTCGCAACTCCTGACTTGATTATTTTAGCATGATTTCTAAAATCAGTAAAACTAAAATATTTTTTATGCATGTAATGCTATTCTAAAGCTAACAAACCTTGAATGAAGTTTTCTTTATATAGGTGTGTTAAGTGTGAACACAGGAGGTTACATGATACTTGTAAGTTAGTTAACTGATTATAACTATAACAAAGTTTCCTTTAAGAAGTTGTATGGTAACGTTTTGCAAGTAAAGATAATTTTATAGCCAAGATAAGGCTCTTCTTTCTTACTCAACCATGTATACAGCAGTCACTTTAACTGATTGCTACACTATTTCTAACCATGGCACAGGACAAATTCTAATACACTTGAGTGCCATGGTGTTTAATTTTTACCTCAGACTCGCTTCACTGTCTATGCTTCCTTTTCTTTTTCCCTCTTGGGTATGGACTGTCAGTACCATATAGAACAAACTATAGGAAATTCTATGACTTTTAATCAGGCAATGTCTTTTTCTTCAATATATCATAAATTTCAGTGTTAAGAACACTTTCATGAAAAAATCAAACTTGTTATACTTTACATACTTCATAACATACTTTCTAAAATTTGCCTTACACTATCTTGCTGCATTTTATTCAAATATTTTTGTGATACAAATTAAAATACGATTAATCAAAAGAATATGACCAAATTGCTTTGTTATATTTATCTTCTGAGAAACTCAACTGATCTCTTGAGAAACCTGCATTTGCTCCTTGTCACCTTCGGCAATCTCATTCTAAGGTTTTCTGTAATATGGTTCAGTCTACTTTTCCAGCCTTATTTCCCTCTCCTTCCGAGCTTGGCTTCTCTCCTGCCATATAAACTTATTACCAAGAACCCAAACATGCCCAGTGTTTTTTTCCCTCCCATAAATTTCCCTCCATAACTTGTATCTCCAACAGAGACACTTAATATTAAAACTCATGCAAAGAATGGTCATCCTACAAATACCATATGTTATTAGGGCTTTTGCTACTCTGTGGGCTTTAGTTTCTATACATGGAGAACTCATCATAGTCTTCTTTGTTTAAGAGTTATGAGTGGATTCAATATCCCTTCTCTTCCCTAATTCTGGATTTGAAATTATCGAGAGCAGAAATTCCTTCAGATTTCTCTTTTTTGTATGTGGGACAATGTTTGGCAAGTACTTTTCCCAAAGTATCCATCAGGAAAACATACTGAATATATATTAGGAAGGATTTGCATCAATTGCTTTGGTGAGGCCTTCACAGAATAAAAGAAACAAGGGTAGCTGTTTAAATAGCTTGATGTTTAAGTGAAGTGATGTGATATTGTCAGCTGGACCTGGTCTTTGAAGTACAAGTACCTACATTTTTCTTTAAATAATGACCAGATTCAGAGGATGCAGGTTGAGTTTCCTCACCTATATACTATCTCCAGTAGTGCTGCCTTGGTTCTTATCTCTAATACCTATCAAATATACATATTCATTCTGAAAGTCTACATGGTGTGTGCATGTATGTGTATATATCTCTATGTACATGTACACACACACACACACACACACCAGAAAGAATAAAACATGCATAGTTAAGTCTAGAATAAATACCTAAAATCTAAGGATTTATTTATCTAAAATCTACTAAAATCAATTTCTTCAATTAAATTAATATTAGTTGAAATAATCAAGAGCATCATTTATGAGAAATTAACTATTAATGCCACAATTATTTTATTCCTCCCATATTAGAAGTATATTTTAAGGAATCAATATGAACAGTTTCTTTAGCTAAAATAGTATGTAATTTTTTATTATATACCTCTTGCAAATACTTCTGATCAATATTAAATAATGTAAAATTTGCTATTGTTGTAGATTATACCTGATGTTAATTTATTTTCATGGCATTTGCCTCTTTTTAATAAAGGAGCATTAAAACCATGATATAGAAACAAACTATTAGGATCATGAGTAATCTGTTATAACTTAACATAAAATTCAGTAGAATTTTTTGTTTTTGTTTTTGGCTGGAGTATTCCTAATTCCCCAAGTCAATCAGCTCTTACTACCTGTTAAGATAGTAATCCTTGTTAGTCCCCTATCATGTAACTTCCATACTAAATACATCACACAATTAGCTCTGCCTTTTTTTCCCATTGACCTTAAAAGAAAAGTAAATGGGTACCTAAAAGGGACAGAGGCTAAAGTTTGAGGGATAACGGGTATATACCTGGGAGAGAGAAAAGGTAATGGTATAGAAGAATATATATATAATATTCTGCAGTCAGGCATTTCTGACATGGGAAATGTCTAGAGTATATGCCCTACATGGCAAAATATCTCCTTATCCCTTTTCCTTTCTGGTGAGGATCACAAAATTAATTTAATTATGTAAGCTTCATGTAAGTCTTTATGAAAATTGATCTAAATAAATAAATGCCATAGGAGATAATTAAAAACATTTTCATGTCTTATATAATAGCTAAACACTCTGCAACATCAAGTAACTTTTTAACTTGCATAGAAAAACCAAGCGCAGAGCTGGCATTAAGTCTGTCTACAAGTAACTGTAGTTCCATGATGCAACTACACCATCACAAATTGGCAAAGTACATTTTTAGTGAGAGGATGCTGTGTAGAGAAAGGGGACTGATTTGGGTTCTTCAAGAGTTTAGTTCAACAGTCATTTATGCAGAATCCCATATATGCCAGGAAATGTATTAAGCACTATGAACTAGAGATTGGAGAACTTCCATTGACATGGAGTTGACAACAAAACAAACTTGAACATTACAGAGTTTGAATTGGATAGAGTTATGATTTAGGATTTTAAAGACAGGGACCTTTCTTCTACTTCTTTTTATTCCACACAACTCTTAGAATAGTACTACAGAAACTCAATATTTGTTGAGATTTGCCTGATTATAGAGATGAAACTGTGGCTTTACTTGGGTCCACCTTCAGTGTATTGACAGTAAGACTGGGATTGGCATTCAACTAGGAAAAGGTCTATGTTTCCCATCAACCTCTACCAACCAAGTTTACTATTCTTAATATAACTAGCATTCAAATGATTTCACTATATTGATATTTTAGTTCATGATTGTTAGTAAAGTTAGAAATCCACATGTGATAGATGATATCACATAGAATACATTAAAGTCTGTTAAGATGAATTATTATATGACTACTTCTTGATTCTCCCTATATCAAGAATATGAAAATGGTTATAATAAAATCAATTTCTTTTCAAAAATGACACTACCTTAAACTATAATATTCTTTTTGTCAGAAAATTAGTTGCTATTCACAATGAACAAATGAAGGATTAAAGACTAAGAGCTGAGAAAACAACTCACCCATGTTTTGCTTCACCTGTTCTGCCTTTATTTTATTCATTATAGCATTTCATGGATGACATGAGAATCTTTTTCAAACCCAGGTTAAATAGTATCAATTTTTAAATGAAATTTTATTGAACTGTCACCTAAATATCTAGTCCAAATTGCTTTCTCTAATGAAAAATGTACTAGAACTTAACTATACATTCCCCCTGTAATTTGATGGCTAGTCTCCATTTTTTTCTCACATATATTTAGAGTTTTTTTAAACATCTTTTGAATTCTTGGAATAAATTGTGATTTTATAAGATTGTATTTTTGCTCATTTTAAGAAATTATATTTTTATCAGAATTAGATGGTTGGTTCTTGCTTATGGAAACTTCTTTCTTAGAATCCATCCCCTTTGATCTTTTCTATTTATCAATTTGGTTTTACCCATTGATGGGGGAATCTAATATTCAGAGTCTAATATTCTGAAACAATCTTCATATTCTCTTTCAGAATTGAAATCCCACTCTATTCTTTGAATTTCTTACCATGTACAGCTCTACATCTAAGAACTAACTTCTAAATTGTTTGACTCAGTTTATTGTTGTTGTTTTAATTTCTAGAGCTTTTGAAATTCAAGTGCTGTTCATTTAAAGAGTTAAAAGTACAACTATTTGCTTTATCTTGACTTTTGGATTTTTAAGTCATCACATAGCATCTTTTAGCCATCCCCATGGTATTTAGCTCTTAACTTAGACATTCAGTCAAATTTTGTTGGCTCTAATTAAGCGAAGATGTATCTCTAGGCTTCCATGACCTCAGAGTTTTATTTCCTGCCTAATATAATTTTATGTGAATTACATAGATGTTTAGAGTTAAAAATTATAAGACAAAGGTTTTCTACCTCTTACAAACATATCCTGGAGGTAATCTTATAATATTAAATCCTCATATGTAGATGAAACTGTTAGGTTGATTTGGGATTCTTTTGTTTAATGTAGGAAGAATGATATTTAGGCAAAAGTTCCAGAAGTACTGATTAATTTTAAAAAGGTTACATGTTGAACATTTTTTGAAAAAGCTTCTATTTTTAAGGCTTCCTGTTCCTCTAAGATTAGATATATTCAATTACTTTTTTTGGTAAAGATTTTTTTAAAGATTTGTTTATTGGAGAGAGAAAGCATGAGTGGAGGGGTGGCTAGAGGGAGAAGCAGTATCCCCAGTGAGCTGGAAGCCCCACCCCGCAAGCATGAATGGGGGGAGGGGCAGAGGGAAAGGGAGAAGTAGACTGCCAGCTGAGCAGGGAGCCCAAAGTGGGGCTCAGTCCCAGGACTTTAGAGTCATGACCTGAACCCAAGGCAGATGTTTTACTGAGCCACCTAGGAGCCCCTCAATTACTCTTTTTGAAACTGAAGACACCTCAATAAAGTGACTAATCTAATCACTTCCTTATGCTAAGTATTGTGTTATCCCATTTTACAGATGAAGCCATTTAGATTACTTATTTGAATTGCTTCAAGGGATACACATTTTTTAAAAAAGATTTTATTTATTTATTTGACAGACAGAGATCACAAGTAGGCAGAGAGGCAGGCAGAGAAAAAGAGAGAGGAGGAAGCAGGCTCCCTGCAGAGCAGAGAGCCCCATGTGGGGCTCGATCCCAGGATCCTGGGATCATGACCTGAGCTGAAGGCAGAGGCTTTAACCCACTGAGCCACCCAGGCGCCGCAAGGGGGGCTACACATTTAAAAAGTGTTAATGAAATAGCTAGAAAATAGATTTTCTACCTTGTCAAATCTATTCCAACACTACAGAGACTTTGTTGCTAGGGGAAAACAGGATTTCAGTATACACAGGACTGAATCTAGCTAGACCCTGGTTCCACCACTTACTAATTCCAAAAAAGTTTTAACAACTTCTTCACCACATCCTTGTACTGAATGTGATAAACATATGCAGTCTGCTAAAGGCAGTTTATTAAAGAGTCATTCTAATTATTTTTTTAAATCATGCTGCATCTCCAGCAATAGGCATATAACCACCCACAAAGACTCTCTGAAGAGGGCAGTTTTCATGTGAATGTCAAGGTCCAGGATATCTATGAACCAATGTGTATTGTTTTTATTTGTACACCGTACATTTACTAACTAGAAAGAGATAAAGATGATTCTTCAGAATAAGGTTTAACTAAGAAACTGCTTATTTTCTTTTTTATCTGTATGATTTTTCCCTACATGGATGTTAAATAGAGAAGACCCAGGACTACTCCTTAGTTGTGGTTTTGTCATACTTGGCTTTGAACTTCCAGCTTGGTACCTTCCCATAGTGCTGAACTAAACTCAGAACACAGCACAGCACTAAAGCTGAGGCACTCAGCATAGAACTATAAAAATGTCCACCCTATCCCAAGATCCCACTTATTTGTCCCATGGCATTTTGCTGGGTTTGAATTTGCACCAAACCAAGGTTTAAATAAATTAAATGTTCTCCTTTATCCTTAAGTGTGTACATAGAATTGCTGCTACCCTTTCCCCACCCAACCTTTGAAACTGGGAAATGTGAGTCAACTTAGTTTCATTTCTTGTAACTTCACCAACACCTTCTGTCACATTAGGAATTATGCAGTTTTTATAGTTACCTTGGAGCCCTTTATAAATATATTTGGTGGGCTTCTGTTTTTTGTAAAACCAGCAATTATGTATCTACTTTATCTAAATATTCACAGTCTCCAGTTGTTGGAGGACTAGAGTTTGTACAGAAATCAAAAATCTGAAAATAGTCTGGTTCTTTTATGTTCTCTCTCTTTCTCTCGGACCTTCCTCCTCTTTTCTACCCCATCCTTCCTACAGAGACATTGGTTCTGCCATCATTGACACACCAGCTTTGTTACAGGGGTATTGCAATCAGTAGTCTTACTTCCAAACAGAATTATAAGAAATATTCTGCTCTGGTCTGACAAAGCTGAGAACGTGGTCCCTGCTCACCTCATCTGTGGATCATACTCAAATGATAAGCTCATTTCAGGTTGTAGCTTCCCATGCCCTTAAGGCTATTCAACTAGACCTTTCTGTTTGAAGAATGGTATACCTTTTATCTCCATGATTGGTCTTTAGTACTTCTTCCCAAAATGCCTAGGGAAATAGCCTGATGAGAAGAGAACAAGGTAGGTACTTCATGGAAGTCTCAGGATCATCCACCATGTATGATGTCCGAGTCATTTTTGGTAGCTGCCTATCAGCATTCCAGTCCATTTTCTGACCGCAGTGCATCATGCCCCTCTCCTTCCACTGACCAGTGTTCATTGAGCACCCAACTCATTTTAGGGAATGCCTTATTTTAGGGAAACACAATGCAAAGCCCTGGCCACCTCCGGTTGTCAATTCAAAATCAGTATAGATGGAACTGAGGAAAATAATGAGATCACATCAAAGTGAAAGCTAAATTATGTCTTATAGAATATAAATGCTCAACAAGTTTGTAGAAAATAAAATGCATGAGAAAGCCAGTGTTAATTATCAAAGGCTTCATGGAGGTGTAAGCAATTATGCCTGGTGGATCTTGAATTAAATAGGTCTTCATGGAATTAACTATAGATCCTAAGAGTTACTTCAGCTTTCTTTTCTCTAAGATAGGCAGTCCCAATTCTGTGACCTTGTGGTAAAAGAGCATTTATATAAACTCCTGCCATTTATGGCTTCTTTTGAATGCTCTCCACTTCTGTTTTACTGTTTTACTTGACTCTCAAGGTGGAAGAAGGGAGTGTGTACAATCACTTTGATAATAACAAAAAGAACAGATAAAGTTCTCTACATCTGCATGCCTGTATCAATAGTACACATAAATGTCACTTCTAACATCAAAACCATAAATCACTTGCATTCTCTCTTCTATATTAAAGTCTCTTTCAGTGGAATTTATTTTCCATTACTTGAATCAATGCATTGCTCTTTCATTCATCTTCTCTATTTCTCTCCATTTCTCTTCATTTAAAACTCATATAAGGCTATTCTCTTCTACAAAAATGTTCACAGTTGCCCATTTTAATAAACAGAACCATATACAGAAATATTTAGATCTGGAAGGCACCTTGGAGAATTACCTTTTTCCATTGTCTCATTTCACAGCTGATAAAATTAGATTAAGTGAAATGTCTAAAGTCACACATTAGATAGAGGCAGAAGCAGACTAGGATTATAGGACACTAAATTTTACTTTTGTCAATATATAATTATTCATTCAGCAAACATTTATTCATGTGGCAAGCACTATTCTAGGGGTTGGAAGCCAATATTCTGCTCCTGTACACTCCTGATTCTGTAAGATTCATTCTTCCTTAGGTGTGCGGTGAGTTTCTGCTCTACCTTTTATTTTAATAGTTTTATTTCTTCATGCTTTGATAGTGTCCTTATCTTTACTCATTCCCAATTAACTTCCCCAAGCTTCTCATTTAATTAATTCCCATCCTCGTTTTCAAGATACAAACTGGCTCTCCTGACTTAGCGCCATTCTGCCTCATTATCAGCCCCCCATTCTCAAATAATTATTTTGAATATAATGAAAATGTTAAACATGGTTGAACCCAGTATGTCATTATTGTAACTGACTGCGAACAAATGTTTTCATATGTTTCGACTTGTGTAATAAAGTGTCACAACAGAAAATGAGTAGACCCTTCATCCCTGTCCCCCTTTTCCAATCTCTGTTGGTAAACATTTGTTTCTATCATAATGAGTACAGGCTTGTCAAATTAAGCCTCCTAAATGGATTTCAATGGTTCAACACAAAAAAGAAAATATAGAAATACTCCTTTGTCCTCAGTGTGGGGCAAAACATTTTGTCCTTCTACTTTTCTTTCAAGAAAAGTTCATATTCTGTATTATTGACTTCCTACCATTCCTACCAGCAGCACCATAGGTACTAATAGTGACTGCCTTTATTTGCAGAACACTCATTTGTTTACTTTATTAATTGATGCATTAATTTTCTTTTATTGCCTAATACGGTTTTCCAGATAAATGTCACTCTTTTATAGTTACATGCAAAATGAGACAATCTTGTGCTTAATCAACAAAATAACATAGCCACAGTTCAGTGAAATATTTTGTAAAGATACTGAAAAGTGGCACTTTATTTCTATTTTCTAAAGGTAGTTTTATAATCTTTTTGATAATGATCGTTTTTCTCTTTCATTAAAACTCTCAAAAAAGTTCCAAGGATAGTATAAGAAGTTCTTATATGTCCTTTACCTAGGTTAACCAACTGCTAAGATTTTGCTCTGTATCATTTTCTCTGTCTATATTATTGTGTATATTCTATATATTGTATCTATACTATAATATTATATATGTGTGTATATATACACAGTTCATATATTTTTCCTAACTAGTTAGGATTAGTTGGAGACCTGGTATGACTTATCCCAGTATTTTAGTGTATATTTCAGTATAATTCCTAAGAACAGGACATTTTTTTTTACACAGAACAGTTATCAAACGCATCATCTAATTCATAGGCCCTTGTCAAATTTCATCTGTTATAACATTAATGTTCTTTTTTTTTAAAGATTTTATTTATTTATTTGACAGAGAGAGAGATCACAAGTAGGCAGAGAGGCAGGCAGAGAGGGAGGGGGAAGCAGTCTCCCCGCTGAGCAGAGAGCTGGATGTGGGGTTTGATTCCAGGACCCTGAGACCATGACTTGAGCCAAAGGCAGAGGCTTTACCCACTGAGCCAACCAGGTGCCCCAACATTAATGTTCTTAATAGCTAATCATTTTTGTCCTATTGGACCAGGATCTGATCTAGAATCACGTGACATATTTAAGTGTCATGCAATGTTTTATTTTAGTGTTTAAAATCTTAAACTCAGTCACTAATGACCTGGATCATGTTTCTTTTTAAAATAATCTCTGCTTCCTGGCTGCTGTTCCAAGAATAAGAATTTAAGCCAAAAGATGTCTAACAAAATCCCTTAGGATTAGTGATATCTGTGTTGAGGAAATGACACATCAACTTTGTAACTATTTTCTTTTTTTTTTTTTTAAGATTTTTTTTTTTATTTATTTGACAGAGAGAGATCACAAGTAGACAGAGAGGCAGGCAGAGAGAGAGGGAGGGAAGCAGGCTTCCTGCTGAGCAGATAGCCCGATGCGGGACTCGATCCCAGGACCCTGAGATCATGACCTGAGCCTAAGGCAGCGGCTTAACCCACTGAGCCAACCCAGGCGCCCCTGTAACTATTTTCTAACCACAAGTTTTTGTATTTCAGTAGGAAGAAGTCCAAGGAAAAGAACTCCGAGTTTATCCATAATTTGCAGTTTAGAGATTTTGATGCCATTCCAGTTGACCTGGGGCAAAGGCATAACGTTTACAAATGGCCATTTTGCAAGGATTCACAGCACATACTTTAAATCTAACCCTAAATAAATATTTAGGTTAGTGATAGCTTAGTAAAAGCTCCATTCAAACCAATATTTTCATCAAAATGAAATATTTGAGATATTTTAAACAAAGTTTGGATATAAACATCAGCTATTTGTCATTCCTCAAACTGAATCCTTTTGAAAAAAAATATAACGGTGCATTTTTAAATATTGAACATAAAAATGAATAGAAATAGTGCCCTCCTCCCACAAAACAAGGATTTGTAGTATTTATGCCTAAAGCATACAGTGTTTTGCTTAATTCTGTAAATAGAATTATGATTAGGGCCTCAAGGTACAGTGGTCTAATTTCTAGCTGTCGTCAAGCAAAAGTAATCCCTAGGTCTCAGTTATTTTCTTTTTTCTCCATGTCAGGCCTGCTTCTAAAACTGGATTAAAAAACATGAAAGTGTCATCAGATTTATTGACTATGAATGCTCATACTGTTTTGTGAAGAATACATAAACCTACCTAAAAAGATTCATCTTTTTTTTGAAGTATCATATAAACACATCAAAGTACCAAGTCTCAATACCAGGAAACTGTCTGAATCAGACCTACTGATACCAATTACGTTACTGAAAAGCCAGATAGTTTGCAGAAAGTGCAAAACCATCCTGTGCTATTTTCACTTTTTTCTTCTAAAATAGAGATGTTTATACATGCAAGAGACAGAAATTAACTACCAGAAAAATACGATGCACATCCACATTCAGTGCAGAGATTAAAAGTAAAATAGTTGTTTGTCCCCTACCGTAGACCAGGCTTGCCCATCCATCCTTGTGATAGATGTGCGTGCAAGTCCAAAATGAAATGAAATCCCTGCAGATGGCTCATAAGTCACAAAAACTGTTTAATCCTTCCCCAAGGGGAAGCCAACCCCTTGGTAAGTCTTAGTGTACAATACATACAATGTCAAATATTCTTAGTTTTGTGGTAGAAAATCTTCATTTATTGCAGCAGGTGCCCTCGCCCCCAATAGCTCTATGTCACTCTGGTTCCTTAGCATGTGCACTCATTGAATTTGGTTGTAGTTTTTGTTTTAGTAAGAAAAGTGTCAGTAGATGGAAACTATATATAAAAATCTTATTCTAAAATTGATTGTGGCTCAAAGTCGTATTTTAAGAGTCAGTCGGGCAGATCTAAATGCATTTTTACAATGCTCTTTCTAATGGCTTATACTAGAAAACGGTTGAGTTTCAAGCAGAAATAAAATGAAAGCAGACCTTGGAGGCTTAAGCATTGAACAGATGCAGTAAATGAAGCTTTGGAAATATAGCTGTCACTTCAGATCTTTTATGCTGAGTACCCATATGTGCCAATTTCCAGAGCTGCTAGCATTGTATCTGTGTAGTTCTGCTGAAACTGGACTCTGTAAGAACTCTTAAAAACAGAATAACATGCCTATTATGAACCTACTTCTAATTATTTCATTCTTTCTTGGTTTTCATTGTACCTAAATTTTTTGAAGACTAAAACGGATGAGAACTTACATAAAAAGGTACTTGTCTCTAGCACTATGAAATTTTTTCATTTGTGAGCTGTTAACTTGTCAAAAAAAATCAGAAATTCTTGACATCTTTATTACATTACAGCAATTCCTGCTATTGACTCGGGAAGGATTTTTTTTTTCTTACTCCCTAAACTAAAAGTTGTACCTTTTTTTTTAACGCAGTGATATGAGATTATTTTTCTCTTTATCCCTGATGAGGGATACACACACACACACACACACACATACTTGACCCCTTGAACACCATGGGTTTGAACTGTATGGGTCCATTTTAATCTGTGAATTTTTAAAATATATATATATACACTACTGTATTGTACTGTCAATGTATTTTCTTAACATTTCTTTTCTCTAGCTTACTTTATTCTAAGAATGCAGTATATAATATACAAAATCGACTGTTGATGTTATCGGGAAGGCTTCTGGTCAACAGTAGGCTGTTAGTCAAGTTTGGTGGGAGTTGGAGGGCATACAAGGATTTCTGATTGTAAGGGGGGGGTGTCAGTGCCCTTCATCCCCACATTGTTCAAGGGTGAACTGTAATCATATCAATACTAAACATAGCACCATGCGCTTAATTGGGTAATAATTATATAATTTTTATATGATTCTTTTTAATAATGTAATATTCTCTAAAATGTCTACCTAGATTAGTATTATTTCATTTTTTAAGTTGAAAAACTATACCAGAAGCATAATTAACTTATCACAAAAATGAGTGTATAAACTACTCACAGAATCTTAATCTCTAACACTTGAAACCAACTTTAAAATCGTATGTACTTATCATATACTATATATACTAAATATACATAACATTATATTGTATTGTGTATATATATACATATATATACATAAAGATTTCTAAGTAGAAATACTACATAATAAAATTAATCAGTTATAATTATGACAATCTGAAATGACACTGAACTATGTAGTCAACTAACGAGTGCATATGTTATTTTCCTTTTAGAGAAAAAGAATCTGAAAGGACAAAATACCCCAGAATTCCTAACAGAACAGTAAGTACTTTCATCATACAAGACTATTACATTCTCTACATCTATACCTATAACATTCTATAAAATCAGAGGATCTTTCGAATTTCTTTTACAGAAACTTTCATCTTTCTATTTTCTAAGATAAGAGATTAATATAGTAAGCAAATGGAGTCTTCTAAAACTAAATCCCAATTTAATGGAGTAAACTGAAAATAATTTATCCTATAATCCTCTTAAATAAGAGGGCAAGGTAATTCTTGTGATACATCCATGTGACAGAAATGTTTATGCTGATTCCACCATATCTTCTGACTAGCATCATATCATTTTAAATTCTAAAGAAGAAAAAATTAAGTAAAATTTCATCAAAGTGTCTCCCATCCTATGTGTGTGCTAGAAAATTTATTCATTTTGAATAAAATCTGAAACAGAATCAAGATGCTTGTTTTGTTTATAGTCATTAAATTAGAATTACCAAGAAAAATGGCAACCATCTGTAGGCTTTAAATCTGTACTATAATCTCATTAGTACATTTCTTTCTAATCTCCTCACAACTTAACTACAGCATGTTTTTCTTTACATAGCTATTAATTGATGGTAATAATTTCTTTCCTAAATATGTTTCTGTGAAACAAAGTTAATATTTTTGATAACATTTCTTATGTTAGAATTGGTAACATTGTGATTTCCTAGGTACAAACAATTATAAATTTTAAATACATGAATATAAAAAATAATAAAGGGGGAAAAGTCCATATTGATGAACCATGTTATATCACTTTAATGCCATAATTGTCTTGAAATGAGTTTGCAAATTCACTTCCAGTTTGAATTTTTAAATGATCATTGATCATTTAAATGAGTCATAGATATTTGTTTACATTCTTCATACAAAAACCAGGTAATATTTACCATACCCCCTCACAATTTTTTAGTCATCTTATAATTTCACTGTGAAGAGCCAATAATGGCTGTTTTTCTGATCTATCCTTAAGTGATTTTGTTCATTATTCAGGTGTGACTTATATAACTTGCTTGATTTGAATTGTACTTTTCATAATTATATTGAAATAGGATTTAGTATGGCATCCTTTGGAGAGAATCGATTCAAGTAATGAGGTCTTTGCTCATTTGGAATAATCCTAGGGAAAACAACATATATATTTCCAAGGAAGAAATCATGCATTTTCTTGGTGTGTTTTGTGCTTTGTGGTAGTTCTTCTTTTTAGCCTTTGTATTTCATTTAACAAGGACGTGCTAAATGACTCACAAATTACTGTAAGGAAAAATGACTAACTCTAGCCCAAATTTAAAGGGCACAGTTTATGCCTTAATGATTTCATAAAATATTTACAAAGAGAAATACTCTAAATTACAATAATATTGTCAAAACATTATAAGTATCTTAATATAGGTCTCATCTTCCAAGGAGTTCATGACTTAAGTGTGTCAGTACATAACGTAAAGTATGATATAAAGTGAAGACATTGGATAATGTAGTGACTATTTTTCTTGACTTTATAGAATAAGTGCCTGTGTTGCAAGCTCATGAATAATAAGTTTGTACAATTTGTATTTAAATCAAGCCTTATTAATTGAAATTTTTTAGCATAGGAAAACCATACAAACCTATAATTTTGCCTCAACGCCCATAGCTGAAGAACAATTTGGTGATTGATTAGAATTTTACAAATTATCTTTAGAGTTACATTGCACTTATATTTCACAAAAGTTTTTGTGCTTAAGAAAGATAAGAAAAATAAGGAAAAGACCACTGAAAATTTTAAAATACTAATTTTCCTCTGGATGACTGAAAACTCAGTGGTACTTTCAAGTACTCTAAGGGTCAGTTCTCTATAGACTGAATTAGTACACTGGATAATAATAATAACCAAGAGGACGCATTAAAAAAACATTCAGACGCTCAGGCATGCTTCTCAGAAACTATTCACATTATCTTAGATCTGCTAAACCACTCTAAATACTACTGGGAGTTGATGTTCTCACTCAAAGCATGATTATTATTAACAATCTCTCTTTCCTGATATACCAAATAGAACAAGAAGTTTTCAGAAGTGTCCTAAGAGAAAATAGATTTTAACTAGGAAAGTATTCTGTGATTCACTAGTAAATAAATATTATTTGCAAATGCCCCTCACGACTTTCTATTAGTCAAACTCTTCTCCCTTTGAAGTAACAAGTTCTTATAATCAAAAAGTAGCATTGGTGGTATAGTGGTCAACATAGCTGCCTTCCAAAAAGTAGAGGTGTGTGTGTGTGTGTGTGTGTGTGTGTGTGTGTGTGTGTAATAGTAGCATGGAGTTAAGAAAAAAATGTATCTATCTGGTGTACTATGTTCATTTTACAGACATTACTTCCTCTAATATCCTCATTTATAAAGAGCCAGATAAGTCAACTCATTGATCCAAGCTCTCTTATCTAGTGAGAGAATCAAGAGAAATTCTGAATTAATTAACTATCCACTATCCTTTTTTGCCTGCCATATTAACTATGAAAGTACTTCCATAAAAATTGAGGGTCTCTGATTGGTTCAAGAAACTTGCTCTCAAAGCTTAATTTTTTTTTCAACTAAAACACTAACCCAATTTTGTACTATCTGCCTATAACTGTATCTTGATACAACTCATTAAAATTATGTTTATGTAGAAAGAATTATATACACAGAGAGAATCTAAGTTTGAGTCTTGGCTTCACCCAACTTCCCCTCTCATAGTGAGGAGTCCTGGAGCATATGGGGAGATCACACAGCTAAAAACTACCACATCATCTTCATCATCAATAACAATAATACATACATATAATCTGTCATCAGCAATAGTTAAGCAATTAACTCCTTGATGCTCTGTTTTCTTATCTGGGTAATTGGGGTGGGGGGATGCCAAGTCTACTTTCCAAGACTTTCTGAGATCAAATTAGATACATGAGTGTGTAGTGATGTTTAATTATAAATTTTGGTTATTATATGATTATGGAAAACCTTTTATTGCTGTAAAAAGAACTTCCTTTTCTATGAAAATTTGCCTTTTTTGTTCTGGGAATCCAATAAATTATTTTACAAGTGTATTGATGATGAAACTAAAATTGTTGATTGCTGTCTGTTCTAGATAATGGTCCTCCAGAAAAATCATGGTCCTCCAGAAAAAAAGTTCCCTCTCCTTGAATCTATCTATAATGTACCCTTCATCCTGATTAGTCTTTTCATCCATAGGCCTAAGATGAGTTCTTATATAAAATAAGGAGAGTTAGGAAAGTAAAGGGTACATTTTTTGGGTTCTTTGTCTATGTCAGATGCTCTACTAATCATATAATGACATTTCATTTAGTTATGAAAAGAACACTTCTGATGTTATCACAGCGTTGTAGATAAATGAAAATGAGAACTGAAATTTTTATAAAGTTAGTTTAATTAGTAGGCAACAGAATTACCATTTGAACTCAGGTCTGATTACCCCTTTCCAGGTTATCACTCTTAACTAAACACATCACAATTGGTGGAGGCAAGGCATAGTGCATTTTCCTATATGAATGATGGCATGGTGAGAAGAGATAAAACTAAAGAATAGATCTTTTAAAAATGTGATTGGTCTATGTAAAATATTTGATGCACATATAATATCACTTTATCACTTATCAATAAACATTAAATTGAATCGTGCAAAGTTGTTCTTCGGATGCTAAAATTAAACAAGGTAGGAGAATTTAATTATTTAAGACAACTATCCTTAGATAGAAAAAGTAAAAGCAAAGTTGAAATGGATAATAGCCATAAGTATAAAAGCTCAGCTAAAGGAATAGAATTATATTCATTTTGTTTATAAAGGATCTTATTACAAAATGGGTGCTTATAATTTGTACTTCCTAGATATTTTATGCTTACTACATTATCTGGATTTATTTCCTTTAAGTTTTGGTACTATTTTGGAAATTCTTTCATTTATTTATTCTTTATTTTTTATTTAATAGTTGCTGTTGAGTACCTACTTTATACATTTTCCCAAGTGTTGGAGATACAGGAGTGAACAAAGCACAGCCTCTGTCATCAAGTTAGCTTCTAGTTAGTATGACTACAAATACTGAACTATTCACTTTATATAGATAATAATAGTACTTTGGCTTATAATAATAGACTATCTTTTTAAGATATTCACGTGATTAATCATCATTATGTTTTTATTTAACAAATGATTGACAATCTTGTCACTTTCTTTGGGCAACTGGGTAAAATGGGTTTTCCACAATGATTATTATTTAGGCTAAGGCTAAAACAGATCAGATTTCATGACTTAGGTACTTCCAAGGATACTAAAGAATGATAACTCACTTTGTGTTCAAATTCCAACTTCACTACTTAGTAACTATGGGATGTAAAACTATTTAGTAGACCTCTAGATGTCTTCATTTCTTCAGTGAGTCATTTGAAATAGTGTTACTTTGTTGATGGTAGGTACTATATAAAGTTAGCTACTATATATTAAGGAGGGCACCTATTGCGTGGAGCACTGGGGGTTATACACAAACAGTGAATCATGAACACTACATCAAAAACTAATGATGGACTATATGGTGCCTGGCCTAACAATAAAAAAAAAGTTAGCTAATACAATTATTGATAGAATTCTGTCCATTATTTCTAGAAACAATCTGATTTGGATACTCCCATTAATATTTGTCTTTATTTTGTTCTGAAAACTTTATCATCTCTCAGGATTGTAAAATATAACTTGTACAGTTATGAAAGAGATAAAGTAGAAATATTTAAAACCATATAGTTGATCTTAAAGCATATTATGTAAAGTCTCCAGTTAACAAAAGGTTAAAATGAATGATTTAGCTATCTGAATAATTTATGCTAATCTTGATCTGCTCTAACATTCTGATTTATTCACTTATTTGTCTGTACTAGGTCATTATTTTAGGTTGCATTATTTATTTTTGTAATTTAGAGCAGTGGCAATGGACAAAGAGCCACATTCAAGCTCTATTTCTGCCACATTGTGACTATATGACCTCAGGAAGACAATTTGACCTCTTTTCCTCAATGTCCTTTTCTGTAAAAATGAAGATAATAAATCATATTTTATAGGTTTATACACAATTCATTGCACGTTAATTATGTGTTTATTACAAAAGTTTGCAAATAGTAATAATAACATTATAAGCAAATAGTAATTTGTTTGTTATATTTGCTACTAAGGATATCTCCTTTGAAATATTAAGGGAGCATCCTTTTAAAATTATAAAATATACACAAGTCTACAAAGAATAGAGGAAAGCAAGTGTGGCAGAAGAAAAAAGAGACGTGGAGGATGGTTAGAAATCTTAAATGCAAGATAAAATTTGGTTTTGATACAGTAGAATGTAGATATGCTCTGGGAGGGGCCCACCATGAGCCCTCTCCTTGAGGACCTCTTCCCTTTAAAGCAAATACTAAAATTAGACATGGTCTGTAGCATGATTTCTCTTCACAGAGGTTAAAAGGAAGACTTGAGACATTTTTTGGCAGTCTTCATGGCCCTAGAGGAAGCTGAATCAGTCTGCATTATCATTTGTAGGTTACCAAAAAGGATTTTTACCCTAACATGAAATTACTTACTTCAGAATCATGAATGGGGTCATTTTCTCAGAGAAAATAAACCTAACCAAACTACAGGTTCAACAGGCTTCCAGAAATAAAATATATTCAACATACGTTATTACATAAACCATTTTAAAGGATAGTCTTATGCCATTGCATGGCAAAATGATACATTCTCCTTTCAAAATATTAAATAAAAATTTGTATATGATATCTGAAATTGAAATCACAAGATTTATTTTTTTTCACCAAGGAAACCTTAGAAAACAAAATTGCTCATTTTGCTGATTTCCCTATGGTAAAGAATATTTTATGAATTTTTTCTTCAGTTTACTTCAATTATTTTCTGTTATATATCTTTTATTTTAATTGTCTTTGTTGTTTAAGTCACTCTTTTGCAAATACCATAAAGATTCTCTTTACAATACTAACATGGAATATCAGTAGTAATACCACTCCCTCTTTTAATGTCAAATCTTGTTCTGCCTCTAAACATAAGCATATCCCAATCTTAGTAATAACCATTTCTACATCAGCAAAATGTAATTTGCAGTAAAT
The DNA here is from genome assembly GCF_902655055.1 of Lutra lutra. Taxonomy (NCBI): domain Eukaryota; kingdom Metazoa; phylum Chordata; class Mammalia; order Carnivora; family Mustelidae; genus Lutra; species Lutra lutra. The sequence continues at coordinate 105,012,545 of NC_062285.1, forward strand.
ATCTTATCATTTTTCTCTTCTTTAAAATTTAATCCTTATATAAACTGCAGACAATTTTCTGTTCTAAAATACAAAAAATCTGGTTCAGCATATGTTCCATTGTACATTTGAGCAACTTATGTCCTGGTATTATGTTTAATATAAATTGCTTAACCCTGATATTGTTTTTATTCTCTACTTCCAAAAAAAATCCTGCCAAAATCTGTGTTTATGAATTGGTACAAAATGTTTTGGAGTAAGAAAATAATTTCTCCAAACGAATGCTCAAAATGCATTTGTTTTGCTACCTCAATGACCCCCAAAGCGATATTATATGAATTTTCAATAGTCCAAAATGTCTTGTAAGAAATAACTCTTAGAACCAGTTTTGCAAGTTGCTCAGGGATTTTGCTGTTTTATCCATTTTATGTTTGCATCGAGCATAGACACAATTTGCTATAACCTCTCCTGGGAAGTTATTTATTTTTTATTAGGAATATAATGTTTGAACTCTGGAAGACTTAGCCTTCTATTTTCCTTCACTTTTGGACTTTAAAATACTTTTTTCTAATTTTAGAGACAATTTTCTTAATGCCTTCAAATTATGTCTTAGACCATTACATATATGCTGGTATTTACTTATTTATTTACCTGAATTAGGTCTGTTAACATAATTCTAGAAAAGTGGGTTTATGTAATTGTATAATTATTAATGTACCCATTAGTTTTAATTATGGTAGGATTTGCACAATTATCAATATGTTTTACAAAGGCAAAGCCAAATTTGTCATTGAGACAATGAAAATAATAGAGAAAATATAGGCAGTCCTCAACCTATGAAAGGGTTATAGAACAAGATACATTTTAAGATTTTTTTCTTTCCAGTTCATAGGATGGATATTTGCCCAGAGTGGTTGCACAAACAAATACATGAAAACCCACAGTCTGCACTGAATCATGGTATTTGTAGGCATGGGGATGAGACAGGATGAGTGAGAGGAAGACAGGGGCAAAATGTTTCTTCATTTTTGCTGATACTCAATTGACCCTGCCCAAAATGTAGACAATAACTTCAACTGCCTTTCCACACTGACTTATTTTCTAACCTTACCTGTTTCCTGATGTGATTCTGCTTCCCAACAGAGAGTCTCAAGCTGCCATTTCTTTAAACCAAACTTGACTTCAAATTTCCCAGCCTCACTTTTCTCTTGATCATAATGTCTCAGGGTGACTGGTATGAGAAAATGTCCAAGAAAAAAGGAATGGAGTCAAAGTATTTATACCAGCCCTACATTCTCCATGCCCTCTTCCTAACCCCTCACACACAATTGTTAAACCAAATAAGACAATGACAGGTTTTCAGCAGTGCAAGATCCTGAAAGTAAATTTAGGTCATATGGGTGGAGATACTTGGGGATAGGAACCACAGGTTCTAGATGCAACATTCCTGCACTACTCTTTACATTTCCTTCCAATCCTCTATGTAAGAGCCCATAGTTCCTTTATTTTAATACCCACAAGTTTTCCCAAGGGGTTTTGCGAGGCTGGTGATGGAAGGTCTGTCAATTAGTTACAGTAGCCTAGAAATCATCTGCACTTTTTTTTCTCTTTTAACGTATCTAAAGTCCACAATTAAATATTATTTGTCTCTATTTTAATTTTTTAAATTTAAAAGAAATTTATCCCCAATATAAAATGATCAATTCATGAAGTAAATATTTAAGTGTCCCTTCCACCTGAAGGAAATACCTTTATTTTGTACCAGTACCTTTGTCAGCTCAGTCTATAATGAACTATCACAGGCTGGGTGGCTTAAAAACGATAGAAACTTACTTCTCACAGCTCTGGAGACTGGAGTTCTGAGATTGCGAGCCAAACGTGGTTGTGTTCTGATAGGATCCCTATTCCAAGTTGCAGATTTCTCGTGTGGTAGAAAGAGGGTGTGAGAGAGGTCTGGAGATTCCTTTTATAAGACCACTAATCCCATCATGAGAGCTCCTCCGCTCTCTGATCTCATCACCTCCCAAAGACCCCACCTTCAGACAACATCACAGGGGTGTTAGGATTTAAGTGTGTGCATTTTAGGAGAAGGAAAGAAAGCAGACATTCAGCTCCTTGCAACTATCTATACCACCCATCTTATTTGACAACTGAGATCAAGGGCTATCATCTTCAAATTTTAACGTTTAATATTTATTGTAATTATGGTTATAAATATATGCTTTATTTTTTTTTATTATTTAAAGACTTTATTTGAGAGCATGAGCAAGGGGAGGGGCAGAAGGAGAGGGAGAATCAGGCTTCCCACTGAGCAGAGAGCCCAATATGGGGCTCAATCCCAGGACCCCGAGATTATGATGTGAGCCAAGGGCAGATGCTTAACCAACTGAGCCACCCCAGGGCCCCTAAACACATGCTTTAAACAATCACCCCACTACTGTTGATCAGACAAATGTGCTCTTTTGGGGCTGGCATCAACAATTATGGAGCTGTCACAGTGAGGCCAGACCAGCCTATCACACCTGATTTTGCCAGACTTGTCAGGCAGCCCCAACAAGCCCATACCTCTGTCCTAGTGTTACTACACGGGAGGGACCATTAAGAACTGAACATTTACTTCCTTCTGATGCTTAAATGTACTTTTTCAGAGAAGATATATATATTCATATTTCATAAATAAGGGATTCTGAGAGGCAAACTAACTTCCTCAAGGTAACATAGCTTATAATTTTTGAGCCTGATGTAGACTTGGGTCTATGTAATGCAAAAACTTCTCCTCTTAGACACACAAATTTCTCAGACATACAACACAATGATGTTTGAAGAGTTTCTCTTTTCAGGAGAGGGTGAACTCCCTCAGTATGGTAGGCAAATCAACTTTTTATCCCAGACCCTGGCACCGAGTATGTGCTCAAGGTTAGTTGGATCAGAGTGATAGACTTTGTAACTCAGATCTATCATAGCATTGGCTTTATCCAAAGTTCTCCTCTTACTTATCTTCACTTAAAGCTAGCTTTATCTATCTCCCCCAAACACTACATTACAATAAGTTTATTTTCAAGAGCTATAGTTTTAGCCTTAGACAAATCTATAATTTGTTGACCTTTTTAAAATTATGATAAAATGTACATAAGATTTACTGTTTTAGCCATTTCTAAGTGTACAGTTTGATGGTATTAAGTACATTCACACACAATAAAGTACATTCACACTGTTGTACAATCATTACCAACATCTAACCTCAGAACTTCATCTTTCCAAACTAAAATTCCATATCTATTAAATAATAACTCCCCATTCCCTCTCTCCACAGTCCCTGGAAATCACTATGCTACTTTCTGTCTCTATGAATCTGACTATGCTAGGTATCTCATATAAGTAGAATCATGGATTATTCTGTGTCTGACTTATTTCACTTAGCATAATGTTTTTAATGTTATAGCATGTGTCAGAATTTCCATCTGTTTAAGTCTCAATAATTCCTTGGTGTGTATATACTCTATTTTGTTTATCCATTTATCTATAATTTATTGAATGATATAGTTGTCTTAAGTGGATTTTTTTTGCCAATTTCCCAACTAAAGAGCCAAATGTAAAAATGCAGTAAGTTTGTGACTCCTAGGACATCTCTCTCTCTTTTTTTTTTTTTTTAAGATTTTATTTATTTATTTGTCATAGAGAAGCGAGAATGAGCACAGGCAGACAGAGTGGCAGGCAGAGGCAGAGGGAGAAGCAGGCTCGCTGCCAAGCAAGGAGCCCGATGTGGGACTCAATCCCAGGACGCTGGGATCATAACCTGAGCCGAAGGCAGCTGCTCAACCAACTGAGCCACCCAGGCGTCCCGACATCTCTCTTTTTTATCATAAACTTTAAAATCAACCACAGAAAACTAGCTCAAAAAGGCAATCAGTAAAAGACTTAGATGAGTTTAAGTTAATTTAGGGTTTCTGAGTCATAAATATGCCACATTTTAACTGCTTAGATTAGACTTAGCCTGTCTTCATTTAATTATTTGATGTTTTTGTCATATACTGATCCTTAGAAGATTTGTAAAGACAGAGGTATTTTTAAATTGCCTTTTCTCCAAAAATAAATAGAATAATAGGGAGGGGATTGTTGGTTCAAAATGGAAATACAAATTTATAGCCTTCAACTTTTCTAATACGGCCACTTAACTTCTCATCTGCATTATGAAATATTATTCCTCAACAAATACTAGATGAATCTTAAATCTTAAAGTAAGTCCCTTCATATTTTCAACAAACATTCCTATATATTTACTAATAATTCTATAACATTTATTGAATTTCAGATATACACACATACATATGTATATATCATCTCTGTATATCTTCTAATAGACAAGATTTATCCCCATTGTACAGATAAGGAATCTGAGGATCAGAAAGATGAAGTGATTTTCACAGTTAGTAAGTGTGAGAGTAGGATTTGGAGATCAGGACTTCTAGAAGCAGAACTGTTGCTTTCTGACACCTCACACTGTCTCCATGGTAGAGTAATTCACATTCAGTGGGATGAATGGACATTCTTGGAAGCCAGCAGGTGGACGTGGTTTAACACTGCCAGAAAAACTTTACAAAGGAAAGGACATTCCACGGTGACCTGACGTGACTTACTACCATGTTGGCTTTCCACGTCTCTTAGGTGACCCTCAATAGTATGATCCGTAACATTTTGTTGTTATTTTCTGGCCCATTGGGTGAGGCACCAAACCCTGCTTCCCAAGGTCTATGTTGCTTTAAGTTACTGTAGTGAGGAAATTTCACAGTGCTGTCATGCTTTTGGTTAATACAGTTTTGTGTTTTGCTTGGGAAAGACTATTCTGATAGTGTCCTATTGATTCAGATGTTTTCTGACAGTAGCTGCCTACCAGGTTTGCCTTCATTGACTTTTCAATGTTCTGTTACAAATAACTTGCATGTACAATTTGATATTGAAGGACACAGAAGGTTCCCTACTGTGCATGAAGTCAGAGCAGCCCTGAGCATGGGGTGGTGAGTGCTTATTATCATTCTGAAAATCACCCACTTGTCTGGGACTGCTGCCATAAAAGAGCTGTGTTTTCTCTGTTATTCTTTTTTCTTTTCCTCCTTGTTTTGTTTTTCCGGACATTCCAATGCACCTCTTATTCTTTCTTTAAAGGTTTAAACGTCACTCTTAGAAATCCTCCATACTCACTGCAATTTGAAATATAAAAATCATAGGTGTTTTCACATTCTTTTGAATGCCTGGAATCCCATATAGCTTGAATTGCAAATATTTGTTTTATTTGTAAAATTTAAAAGATATCTTCTTCGATATTTCCTCTTTTTTTAAAGATTTTATTTATTTATTTGACAGACAGAGATCACAAATAGGCAGAGAGGCAGGCAGAGAGGGAGGGAGGAAGCAGGCTCCCTGCTGAGCAGAGAGCCCGATGCAGGGCTCGATCCCAGGACCTGGGACCATGACCCGAGCCGAAGGCAGAGGCTTTAACCCACTGAGCCACCCAGGCGCCCCCTCTTCTTTGATATTTCTAAAATTGTGGATGGTTAAAAATGTCTGTCATAATAATAAAAATAACTATAATCTATGAAACTCCAGTATAGCACACTGTACATGTTATCTCTAATTTTGCCAATCCTACAAGTTAGGTATCATTACTTTATTTTATAGATGAGGAAAGTAAGATCCTGAGAGGTTACATTACTTGCCCAAGACAATAATAATTCTTTCCTCCTTTCCAATTACACTCGACTATTAGTTCATCTAAAGTGGCAGCAATAGAGCTCAGATTTGCAGAGAACTTCACAGTTCGTGTAGCAGTTTCAGATATGGTACTTCTTTAACCTCACAAAACTGGTATTTATACCTTGCATTCCATCTTACCTTTTGGGAGGCCCTCTAAAGGCTCTAGATTCAGAAATGGATTATGGATTTTCTTATTCTAAAATATGTTCCTTTGTTAAGCATCATTTGAAAAGATGGCTTCATTTCTCCCACTATTAGTTTATGTTTGTACTTGATCAGGGGAGGAGGCAGCTGGAGAACTTGCTTGTTGATGCCCTTGAAGAATTCTTGAGATTGTGCTTACCCAGGAAATACTTGCCTGAATCAGAAATATAATAATGTTTTTAAAACCAATATTCAATGCTCCAAAAAACTTTATGGGAATTATATACATAATTTTTATATTATATATATAATTATATATATCTGTGCTGTCTGTTTCCACATCTCCATATAAACCAAAGGATCCTAGTCATTCAATATATATGTATAAACAGAGGAGGGATGGCAGGACAAAGAGACAGACACAGAGAGAATACCTTACAGTATTATACAAAGATTAGATAATATGAAAATGGGCAGTAAGTCTATTTCTGTCTAATCACTAGTACTTCCAAAACCCAATGACATCAGTCTCTGAGGTCATTTGGGATGAGAAGTAACAATTAGACAATGGGAACAACAAAAAAAGGTTGGAAGATTAATAGAAGAAAAACTAAAACAGATAATCCAACATGTATGTTACCCTCCAGCTCCATGGAAACACAAAGCCACCTTACTCATCATTCAAACACCAGAGCTTTAGCTGAAGAACCCTACTTTGCCTAGCCTAACTTCTTCCTAAGCGGAGTTATTTTCTCCCTCTCTCTTATATTCCCAGAGTGTCTAGGACATGCCTCTACTGCAGTATTCATCTCATCTGCTGGATATGAGCAAAAACAGCCAGCAGAATCAGAACCTAGCCACCTCCTCAGAACCCACTACTCCAGAAAGCAATCCAGCACTTGGCTCACAATGACTAGCACACAGTATATGATTCTATGCAGTCACTCAACAGTACCAGACCCTGTGCCAGGACTGAGGGCTGTCCTCAAAGAACGTTTGAAGAAAAGAGAAAAGAAGAATGGAATGCAGAAGATGGGGGTGGAGAAATGAGAGGAAAAAGGACCTAAGGATAGGAAGACAGGAAGGGAGGAAAATAGGCCAAAGATATAAGTAAAAATGCAATGACTTAATCTCTCACATAGTATTGCATATAAACTTATTTTCTTTCAGCAGTTTATTTGAAAAAATAAATATTCCAGAATGCTTCAAAACTCACATTGGAAATGAAGCAAATGAGCTTTTATATAAAAAAAAAAAACAATAAAAAATATAAAAATAAAAAACAAAAAAAAATTAAGCAAATGAGTTTTTATATAAGACCAGAAGTCAAATCTTTGATGGTTTTTTGCCCACTAATTTGGAAGTTTATTTATCTTATTAGCAAAATACTTCCATTTCATATATGAGAAGACAAAATCTTTGTTCACTCCTTAGTTGACAAATTTTGGAAACAGACTTTCTAATATGTCTTTATAATGTAACAAAAGTCAGAAGGTGAAAGAATGTATCACCCAATCTGAAAATTACTGCATTAAAATATTCCTAAATAATACAAAATCTATCGTATAATGCATAAATGAGGGTGAGTTTGTGTATGTATGTTTTCTTTCTCATCTCTCTGAAACCGATAATGCTAATTACACCAGTGCTCCTAGTAGGAACTAACTATTCCTCCCATAAAGGCCATTTATTATCCATTTTCCTGCTAATGCACTCTGAAGTTCTGTTTTCTTCCTTTTTATCTCCTCAGCTCTGCCCTCCTAAGTCCTAAGAAAGCCCCTGATTTTTCTATTGCTTCTATAACTTCGAGAGCTTGCATGCTGCCATTATACTGCTTTTCATACATTCCGATTAGAAATTAAGGGTAGACTGCGATCAGACGAGGCTTTCTTATTCTGCTTAATGACTGACACTTGATGTCAACTCCTGCCATACCGGTGGGCAGATAATGTATTAAATAAGGCTGATATTTTATTTTTCTTCCTATCTTGCTGCTATTTTAAAACAAATAACCCAGTAACAATAATTAGTAGTCACTGAAGGCAAGAAGAGAAACAGAAAAATAGATCTTGAGGAAAAAAAAAATCAAGGATGATTTTTGAATATGTATTATATAGTGCCTTGAAATTCATCAAAATCACCTCCCAATTTCTGAATCAGATCTGACAAACACATGCCCCACTGTCTGTTAAATCTGCTGGACAGTCGGTTATACAATGAGAATGGAACATTTATTAGTCTGTGTATTTACCTGCATAGAAGATGCTCTGTACCTTGGTTTGCATTTTCCCTCTTTTCATTGTCTTATGGTTTAATTGGTAATTGAAGAAAATGGGGGGAGGGGAAAGGAGAGGAAAAGTTTATGCTCTAAATAAGGGGTTGCAGGAATTGTAAAAGAATAAAGTAATTATTCACAAGATAGGAAAGTAGATGTTTAACAAAAATGAGTTAGACTGTGAATTGGAAGGAAAAGACCACACACATACACACCCATATGCATGCATATATCACCCACACACAATATAACGGCCATACTCATGCACACACAAAGATGTGCAGACATGCCGACGCCATCATACACATACTCCACATACAGAAGTACTCGTACATATACTCACAAATACATGCAGGGACAGCAAAGTTATGCTCCCAATTTAATTACTAAGCCACAGGATTTTATCAGAAGCAAGGTAATACCATAGGATAGCAGTAGATCTCAGAGTAGCTTCCCTTGTTCCCCAGCACCACAGAGGGGGCTCATGGTTGCCTGTAATGACCTGCAACCAGATCTGTAAAGCTCATTTCTTTTTTGCAACACCACACTTTTATATGCCAGTGTAGAGAATCATTCCAGAAAATCTGAAATTTATAATCCATGTGCTTCAGATTAACAGTAAGTGTCATGTCTTTTGCTTGGCAAGCCAAACTCAGTGACACCTAGGCCATGTTGTCATCTAGAGAGAGCAGAATCAGTACCCAAGAGCCACATGCCACATTGCACTTCCTTGCATTGTGGGTTATCTTTAGTCTAATGCTGACTTTCTACAATGAAAACAATAAACTTTAACTAATAAAACAATGTCTGGTACATAAAAGATGCTCTAAAATAGTAATGGAGACGAGTGAGGCATATTTTTACTTCTTTATTATAATTAATGATTTCCAGCTCATCTTGGTTTGGTCGATTTCCCTTACAAATCCACTAGCTTAGAAAAGCAACTGTATTTTACAATTTGGTCATTTTTTAGTGTCCTACTATTAATAAGGGCTACTGAGTCCACATTAATATGTCTTTGAAATCTGAATAAAACCTGACAAATTTCAAACATAGATAAGGAGTACACAATACGTAAGTTTTATTTGTATATTTCCTCGATGCAGTCAACAGAATATGCTTTTAGATCTTATATCCATATAATGGAGGAAATTTCTGCTATGACTAGTTAAATTGTAAGATTCATCCCCCAGTTTATAAGAATAAATATTTTTATTAAAGAACATTCTTTGAGGTGCGAAGAGCATGTTATAGATGTTGGATGAAAGTAATTTTATGTTATGAAAATCAGAACTCATGCCTATCCTTTCTTTCAGATGTCCCTCCATACAAATATACAGTCCTTGTGTGTACTGAATTCTTAAAGTTGACTTTAAACACTGCTTCCTGTATTAAGAAGAAAAATAGAGTCACGGAACTGTGGAATTGGAATTTGGAGATATATACTTCAATGCCATTTAAATATTAAAAGTATTAGGAAATTATATCAATAAGTAGCCATTTTTTTAAAAGATTTTATTTATTTATTTGACAGACAGAGATCACAAGCAGACAGAGAGGCAGGCAGAGAGAGAGAGAGAGAGGGAAGCAGGCTCTCCGCCAAGCAGAGAGCCCGATGCGGGGCTCGATCCCAGGACCCTGAGACCATGACCTGAGCCGAAGGCAGAGGCTTTAACCCACTGAGCCACCCAGGTGCCCCAATAAGTAGCCATTTTTGAGAGTCAGTGCTAGATCATTTTTTGATCAATGTTAATTAACCATTAAGTAGTGTACTCAGAGTCCCATAGAGAAAAATTTCCTATAAAGCTAACATCATATAAAAACCAAAGCTTGGGGTGCCTGGGTGGCTCAGTGGGTTAGGCCTCTGCCTTTGGCTTGGGTCATGATCTCAGGGTCCTGGGATCGAGCCCTGCATTGGGCTCTCTGCTCAGCGGGGAGCCTGCTTCCCCCACCCTCTCTCTGCCTGCCTCTCTGCCTACTTGTGATCTCTGTCTGTCAGGTAAGTAGATAAAATCTTTTAAAATAAATACATACATACATACATACACACATACATACATACATACATACATACCAAAGCTTTCCAAACAGCTTTATGTGAACTTTGAAGCAAATAAATAACAATATGCAAACACAAGCAAGGCCACACAGATGATTCTCTCTAGCTGTTAGCTTGAAAGGAGACCTTGTAGATTTGGTGAGGTTTCTAGGCAAACCATCAATATCAACTGTACCTTCATGCTCAGTGATATAAAAAGGCAGAGGGAGAAAGTCAAGATATGGACATAGGGTCCTAGACTTGAAATATTCACTTAAACTTCCCCAATTCCTTATCTTAGTGTATATCCACCCCAGGACCACACTCCCCTAGGCTGCAAACAGAGACTCAGAGAATATGCACACACCCTAAGCCAGAACTGATGTAGAATATGTCATGTACCTCCACATTTCAGGGTTGAGTATAATCATTTGGCATTATCACTTCTATACTGTTATTTACTAAGTGTACACCCATGCAGCAAGCCTGAAAGAGAAAGGAAGGAGCACAGATCATGCCTAGAGCCCCTGCCATGCTTTAGATTTTGTTCTTATTAATTGGAGTTGTAGCTGCAAAAAACCAGGCCAGAAATGACCTTTGATTATTTTATGAAACCCAAACACACTTGTCAAACCCAACCATGCAAAACGGCACAAATTAAGTCAACTTTCACTCTGGTTTCGTGCCAAATGGAATGAAGCCTCTGGTGGGTTGGACAGCTCTATTTCCTGCTTTCAATTTCAGAGAGTCCAATTAGTAAATCAAACTTTCAAAGGCTGTCTAAAATAATTAATTAGGTCATAATTACTCAGAAGCATATTTTATAGTGTACTCTAATCTAGTATCTGGTCTAAATGCTTGAAAAGGGTATCAATTTCATTATTAAAGAATTAATTATAATTGGGCCTAATCCTTTGGTGATAGAAGTTGAAAAAAAAATACTCTAGGGATAAACTGTTCACATATGTGAAGTAGATAAATTCTTCCAGAACTCAAGAGCTAGTTGAGTTCTAGAATTATTTGCTTCTTCCTTTGTTAAAACCTTACAGACTTTTCCCAACAAATAAATGCCTCTTAGGAAAAAAGGGCCCTCTATCTGAAAGTATTTATGATGTTTGGACAACTCATCTTCCTCCTACTCTGTCCCAAACATTTTCAGTAATCAACATATTTGTACCATAAAAGACGAAGAGAACACATGTGTTGTTGGCCACTCTACCAAGGAGTTTTTCCACTTTATCTAATTGAATCTAATAATGTAATATAGTAATTATATAGTCCTATGAGAGATATATCATTTTTACGTGTTGAGGAGCAAAGGTTCAGGGAGACTGAATGATTTTCACAGAGCTAATAAGGGCAGAAACTGGGAATTGAGTTCAGGACTATTTCATTCCATACCTCACCCTATGTTTCTTATTTCAGTGTTTGTCACAATGGGGACCCTGGTAGCATATTTTTGTGAGGGTTCACGAGTATCAAGACACCATTTTTAAAAAATGTTCTTCTTTCATTTCAATAATATGAAAATGTATATATTTTACCATTTATGAATATAAAACAGCTAATGATGTCTCAAGCTACAACCCCTCAGCTCTCCTTGAGGAATCCTCAAAGATGTTTTGGAGGGGAGGGGAATTTGCCTGCACATGACACGTGCTTATAAAACTGTGTCTTGCATGGCCAAAGAATATTCCTTTTGGACTCTTGAATATTTTCCATTAATTCTTCAAATCCCAGGTTGTATTTATTTATTTTCACAAGCATGTTCAAGACTCACACGTTACAACATCAAGAGGTATAAAGAAACTTCTAGTCATGAACTCGAGATTGAGTTGTATCACTATTCATTATGGGAAATTTTATTTGGCCAACCAACCATTAGGAATCAGTGTAAGCATCTGAAACAAGACAGTTATTTGGTTAAATGATTCTTAGAGAAGATAACTCTTGCTGTTTTATGCATTTAATATTATTATTACTTAATTTTACCCAGACCGCTGAGTTCTTTTTTATATATTATTATTTGCTCCTGGTTTACATACATTTTAATGAGTTCCCTGAAGCCTGCTGTGATAATATCTTTGTCCCTTTCATGTGCTAGTACAGTATGCTTTTATTTGACAAATAGCTTTTTTCAACTGACATTTTAATGCCAGATTAGCAAGAAATCAAGCAGAAATGCTAAATACAATTTGTTTTGTCAGTTAGGTAGGGTTCTAAAGAGATTTCCATCAGAGAAGCTATATAAAAGGGATAATAAATGAAAGATGGCAAAATATAGACAAATACCTCACATCTTAATACTTACACAAGATAGCATAACTTATTACCAGTTGAGAATAGAAAAAAATATTCTTTTGAAGACAACATTACATCATCCTTAAGAGACTAATTCTCAACTTTATTAAGATTCAATAATAGAAATCCTCTCTGCAAATTATCTTAAAACTTCTCATTTGTAGTGACTGCTTTTTAGGTGTGTATTCTGTTTCTAAATGTTACTATTTTTAATATAATGGTTCTTAAGTTAAATGAAGGACTAATTTTCCCCAATCTTCTTTTTCATGAGCTATGAAGGAGAATGCCAAGGGGAGAAATATTACCCTATCTTTAAGATTCTACTCATTTCTTTTTAATGTTTCTTTTAGGGCCTAGCAAATTAGAGAAAAACTCAGCGTATCATAAATAGTAGTAACACATGAGATCAGTAGAGCTTACCTGTACCTATCGATGCCAGAGAGAAGATATAGATATGGGCAATTTCAATACCTTTCCTGTCTATTTAAGCAAGAGAAGATTGTAAAACCAAAGCTATAGAGTGCAATAAATCAAAAACAGCTAATAATTATAGTTTTATGGGTAAATTGTTAAAGTGTTTCTCAGAAGAAAGAGAAAAAGGGTGGCAGATGCTCATCTATAAATGGCCATGAGTAATGTGAAACCAAGAACACAGGTACTACACCCGCTAAGGGCCTCACAACAATTTAAACCACAGCAGCAAAAAAAAAAAAAAAAAAACCAACAAAACTTACATCTGTAAGTAGACAAGGTAATCAAGAATATTGTTCAAGTACTGTTTCATCTAGTTTATTAGGCTTCACGAAATACATGATATCCATAACTAAAGCCATCATGCTGACTTACTTTCTTATTTAAAATGCATTCTTGAAAAATTAAGAAACCTTTCATATTCTTTTAATGTTTATACACATTTCTATTTTTCCACAATTGTGTCTGATTGTTGAGATTGATTTTTTCTTTTTTTAATATTTTATATATGGAGTTATAACATTAATTTTAGTAGTAATTAAACATTAACATGAAAATATAAAAAGCAACCTAAAAACTCCTGTTCTAAAGGATGATGGCCACTAAATACCATTTGTAATGCAATTTGACTAACAAAAAAATATACAAGTATATCTGACAATGAATACATGATCAGTACAAACTCCGGATACAGTCAGATGTTAAAATTTCTTTCTGGAACTCCATCCTCTTGGCAAACATGAGTATCGTGTAACTCAATGTTTTAATTGGAGAAAAGTACTCGAGTAAAAGGATAATTTTTACTTTCATCTCTTTCCAAAAATGTATGTGCTCCTATTTTGAGACGCAAAATGGAAAAAAAAAATTTGAATAGAATTAAGTATCTTATTGTCCAACAGACTGGATAAATAATAAGAAAATAAATACAAAAAGATGTTCAAATATAACCTTGAACATAATGCTTTGGAAGGTTGTAAGAATTTTCAAAATGCCTTCCATTTTCATCCTCTTCAATTTTTCAAAAGCTACTTAAGATATCATAGATAAATAATAATGCTTCCATTATAATGACAGCTTATCTTTTGAAAGCTGTTTATCACCAATTCCTGCTATTTATATAATGGACCTACCAATATACAGAGTGAATGACATACAAACTGACCAAGACAGACTTAGGAAACTAAGTGCGCATCCGTGCAAGAATAGCAATTTGTCTAGTTCTAGGATTTTTGTCTTCAGAATGTTTTATGGGCCGCAAGATATTCTAATGACACCCCTGAGAGATCATTTGCTCTTATCATCAGTTTATGGAAAAGAAACTGATGGCTAAGTAATGTGCCCGAGGCTAAAGAAAGTCGGATGAGGATTTTCTGCCTCAAGGTTTCAGTCCAATTGATTATTGGCATGGCACTTTTTCTTTTAGGAATGTGGCATCGTTTGTTTTTGCAAATCTATACTCAGGGAAGTACTTGAGATTGTACTTGAGATTGTACTTCTATTTTACTTGTACTTGAGATTACACTTGTACTTGAGATTACACTTCTATTTTAAAATTCCTATTTCCATCACTAACAGTTTTTTTTTTAAGTTTTTCTACTTCATTTTTTTTTTCAAACTTGATTTTATTCCAAAAAGTTAAGCTAGAAAGTACTAAAAACTGCTTGGTCATGTTTAAATTAGGCAAAACTTGACAGAAATAGTAACTGCAAGTGGTAGAAAATTCTTCAAGCCCTGGGTCCTAACTCAGACCTAGGTTTCCCCCAAAGCAGAGTCTGAATGTGAGAAGAGAGTTTTGACTTTAAAAAGTGAGGATGTGTAGAGAAAAGAGAATGAGTGGCTTCAAATTCTGACCCTCCCTTTTGAAGAAACTACATCTGAACTAGAAAAACATCATCAAAATAGAGGGAATTTGGTCTGCGTTTGACTTTATGTTCGTGTTTGAAAACAACACTCCTCTTCAATACATTACTGCTAATATAGGAGAAACCTTTGTGAATCAATTCCAGTTTATTTTTAAAATAATTTTTGATGAATTCACAACATTTTATTTACTATCTTCTAGACCAGACACCATTATGAGCACTGACGTTACAATAATAAATTATATGGACCTCGCCCTTAAGAAGCTCAGTCTGTCTAAGAGAGATGAAAAGGAGAAAGGAAAAAGAAATAAAGTCTAATAAATTTGGGTTATGAGAGTACAAAGGAGGAAGAAGTGACTTTTGTAGACATTAAACATTTTAGATTGGAAAACTCAATCTTGAAGAATTAATGTTTGTTAAATACCTAGTTCTTTCCCCGTATGCCATAACAGATTATCACAAGTTTGGATGGCTTAAAACAACAGCTTTGTTCTCTCATAGTTCTGGAAGGTGAAAATCCAAAATCAGTTTGTTGAGTTGAGCCATGCACCCTGTGAACACGTTAGGGAGGGACCCTACCTTGAGTCTTCCAGCTTCTGGAATCCCGGGCATTCCTTGCTTTGTGACCGCAGAACTCCAATATCAGCCTCTTCCTGCATAAGGCAGCTCTCCCTCTGTGTTTGTGTCTCCTTTCTTCTTCTATTAAAGATACCACTCCTATTGGATTTAGGGTCCATTCTACTCCAGTATGGCCTCACATTAACTTAATCACAACTGCAAAGACCCTATTCTCAAATAAAGTCACATTTACAGGTATGGGGGGGCAGGGGTTAGGACTTTTCAGAGGAGACAATTCAACACACAATACCATTAGCTAGGTGCTCATTAAAACACCAGATTCCTGTCCTTCTTGGTTTAAAAAGTAATAATGGTTTAAAAATCAGACAATAAAATAATTCATAAGTTTTTACAGTTCACAGTTCTCTATATATAGGCTTTTATATATTCAGTTTTCAGTGTTTCATTATTATCTGTAGCATTTATTCTTCTGTCTTTAAATAATAAAAAGGTTATCTTCTCTGAACAAGGAAAAAAAGATAAACTAGATTTAACCAGCAATTAAAGATGAGGAAGGGGCACTTGGGTGGCTCAGTGGGTTAAGCTTATGCCTTTGGCTCAGGTCATGATCCCAGGGCCCTGGAATGGAGCCTCACAGTGGGCTCTCTGCTCAGTGGGGAGTCTGCTTCTCTCTCTCCCTCTCTGCTCTCTCACTCTTGCTCTCTCTCAAGTAAAAAAAACAAAATTTAAAAAAAAGAGCACTGGCCCTTAAAACACAGCATCACTTCCCCTAGTAATTTGTTTAAAGAGGTAAACTAATGAAACGGGATGATGAAATCTTGCCCACAGCTGAGGAAGGATCTTTTGGAATTATTAATTCATATCAAATCATTTTAATAATTTTCTGGAATAACCTCAATGGCAACAATTTGAATGTAATAAAATTTGAAATTTTTAACATAAGAGGACACATGAGCAGGAATGTTTATATAAGATTGACAAATTTTATCTGTAATACATGTACAATGTATTATATTTAAAAATGCATAACCTAAAAACAGACTATTTTATAATAGATTTTCCTATAGTTTCTAAGAATGCATGAACTGTACCTAAAAATATTTTCAACTTTTTGCTTCCTTTAGTTGAATGTTACAAATTTATCCTATTCAAAAAATACCAAACTATATGCCAGATCCTACAGAGATATTTTCCATGACATTGTGAAGTATATTATTACCATAAGTGCTATATCTGTATAAATACAGGCCTTAAGAAATTTTACCAAGATCAGAATTGTGAGACAGAATGGATATTTCAGGAAAGTGGAATGATAAATTCCTTCATTCAACAAATACATGTGGAAAGTCTGCTGTATGCCAGACACCGGTCAAGGCACTGGAACACAATGGTCAACAGTGCTCCAAGTTCCTACCTTTGAGTAACTTAAGTTCAGGTGGGCAGGGGAGCTAACACCAGATAAAATACAGGATGCCCTGTAAAACCTGAATTCTAGGCAAACAACATGTATGTTTTTGACATAAGTACATTCAACACAGTATTTGGGACACACTTGAATAATTATACAATGAACAAGCTTTCAGCATAAGTAATGACAAGCAGTAATATTTTAGTGTAAGTACATCTGATGCAATATTTAGGACACACTTATACTACAAAGTGGTTTTTTTTTTTGCTCATCCAAAATTCAAACTTAACTCTGTGCCCTGTATTCAATATGATGATACAAAGATGGGTTCGACAGAAAACAAATGCACAGTAAAGGAGTATGCCACGGTGATAAGTGCTACGTAGGAAAATAAAGGAGGCCTGGCAGAATTGGGAAGGCAAGAGTGCAGATTCACCATGACATAACACAGGTAAGACCTCTCCAAGAAGAGGTATTTGAGTAGAGGCCTAAAAGAATGAAGGTGTGATCCATGCCACCGACTGGGGGAAGAGCTTTCCTGGCTAAGGAGACAGGTACATTCCTGAGGCAGGAATATTATTTATTGCAGGGGTTTCAGGGAACCAAGAGAGTCTAGAGTGTCACAGTAGAGGGACCAGAGGAAAGGCAAAATTTTGTTATGCTTTCAGAACTTGTTATGAGCCAGAATTAATTTTTTGGCATTACTCAAAAGATAACCTTTAGTTGTATGCCTGTCCATCTCTCTGTGCGTCTCTGAGTCTTTCTGTCTTTCTCTCTGCTGCTCTGCCGATGCGTACACACACAGGATATGTATGTGTGTGTGTGTGTGTGTGCATGTATCTTACTTATAGACTAAGCACAAAGTAATCTCTGCCGTGAGAAAAAATAATAAGCAACTTAATTAATCTGGGCCTTATTTACACTCTGTTGTCAATTTTGATCATTTGCTTATTTAACTAAAATGTTCTGCTTTCATTACAGTCATTAGCTTCCATCTATAAATAATAACATATTCACATTCCATAAGTATGTTTGAGTTCCACACATTTTGTCTTTCGCAGCAGAGACTAAGACACAGGGAGTATTTTTATTTAATGAAACCTCTAATCAAACCCTGTGGATTGACTAGCAATTGGTTAACCTTCAAAAGAACACCACAAATCTGGACCGTAATGTCCACATTTGTTAAAATCATTCTTTTTTTGAAAATCAGCCTCCATTTGGCATTCTGCCACACTGTCTACTACCTAGCCCTTGCCCCTGCCACCCTTCTCTCTACACAGTCTATGTGGTCCCAACACAGGGATGCAACCCTGTTCTCAATTTTAAACACCAGGGCTTTAAATAGCTCTAGATCCAGGGAATGCTTACTCAGCATTCATGTTCAAGTTCTGCTTCCATCCTTGTGCCTAAATCTCTGGCTCAGTAGCTTCCCAAAACCACAACCCCTAGAAACATGGAACTCTACTTCTCTCTTGCCATTGACTCTTTTTTTCTTTTCATTGACTCTTTTTTTTTTTTTAAGATTTTATTTATTTGACACAAAGAGAGAAAAATCACAAGCAGGCAGAGAGGCAGGCAGAGAGAGAGAGAGGAGGAAACAGGCTCCCCGCTCAGCAGAGAGCCAATGTGGGGCTCGATCCCAGGACCCTGAGATCATGACCCGAGCCGAAGGCAGAGGCCTTAACCCACTGAGCCACCCAGGCGCCCCTCATTGACTCTTTTTAAAACCCATTTCTTCTCTGATCTCTAGGCCTGATTGTTGAGATCATTTTACCTACTGATAAAACTTTCTGACTCAAATGTTGTGGATTAATAATCATTCTTCATCTCCGTGTTTTGCTCACGCATGACCTGAGACATCCCAAATCAACTTCTTAGGTTCCCACTGCAGAGTTTTCGTTTAGATTTGTGTCCGCGCTTCTTGACATAAGTCACGGTTTGCTTGATAGACTGAAATTTGTCAGAGCACGGGCATGGACCGGCTCTTAGTGTGCTCAAAGCTCAATTTGTGAATGGGATTCCAGAGACTATCATCCCATCTGCCCTCATTGGATTTGGCGAGGCCAGGACACTTGGGCATAAGCCAGGCTTCTCTTTTTTTCCCCACTGATGGGACTGGTTGGATATTTCTCCTTACTTTTTACTTTCCAAAGAGTGAGAATAAAACAAAAATCATTATGTGTTTTACTCTGAATTCTCAAGTCAAAAGGACCCTTTGTCCATGTAAGTAAACACCCATCCGTGACTAGGTCTCCAGATGAGACACGTAATTTTCCTTCTTGCTGTGGGGGAAGTGCTTCTGATGCTTTAATATTTATGTTCTAGATCTAAAATTTCTACCCTTGGTTGTGTCAACCTAACCCCAAGTCTCAGTTTCCTCATTTGCAAAAGGAGGATATTGAGGATATTAACTATTTGATCTCCAAGGTCACCTACGCTCCTGCAATCTGTGGTGCAACATTCATCACGTTTGGCAGATCCTCTCCTCTTTATAAAACTGAAGTCTATTGAATCAGACAGAGAACAAGAAAATGATGGCAGGCATGATCTTGTTCTATCGGGATTTCTATTGTCATTGTCATTTACTCATTTTTTTAGAAAACCTTAAGAGGAAAAAATTAGGCAAATTAAAGATAAATATATATTAAATGATTAGAAATCATAAATTATATCAGCTTTAAGAATAGAGAGAATATTACTAGAGTTTTCTAAAAAGAAATCTTTTAGATTTCAAACATAATTTTAAATTTTTCAAAATAAAGCAGATCAGAAGAAATGTAATTGTGATTCCTGTTCATCTGGTTTTGGGAGTTGATGTGTAAATCCGTGTGCATTTATTCATAAGAATGTTAAATTTGAGGAATATTTGTATCATAAACCTCACACTCCAGGACTGGTTCTAAATTAATAATGTTTATGAGAGCTATATATAAGTGATGAATCATTAAATTATACTCCTAAATCCAATATTATACTATATGTTAACTAATTAGAATTTAAATTAAAACTTGTAGTTAATTAACTAATTATTTAATTATGTTTAAAGAACAAGTTTGAAAATGAAGACTCATATAGTAACATTATCTGAGAGATCCCAAATAATTAGAATTACTGGTTTCAAAATGAATTGGGATGATTTCTTAATTTTCTGTATAAATGCACATAGTTTACCAGTGGGTTTGTCTTTATACCCTCATTTGCAAGATTCCTCCTATTAATTCTTGAGGAAATCCTGACGAAGTGCAGATGCTTTAGGCAAGCCTCAGCCCAGCAATGCAATGCGTTTGGAACATCTTGCTATTACTTGCCCAGCAAGTTTTAGTCCTGCCTTCATTCCTCAATCTCTACCACAGAATTGACCAACCATGGAGCTTTTGCTTCAGGCTCCTGCTGGACCTGAACTTCCTTGGATAAAACACTGGCCCCATTTGGTTATTACCAGTTCCAGTTCCAGAGAACAACAGACTATTTATTCCCAGAGTATGGCCATGGAATGACCTCCTCTGCCCAGAGACATCCAATTAATTTTGACCTTGAACTACTGCTTGTCCTTCCACAAGGATGGCCAGCTCAGACCACTGGGTTCAACACCCATAGTAACCACACAGAGATTTGCCATTTTACACACAATAACCTCATGGCTAACTAGGTCTGCTTTCCAATTTCCAGATTTTTGTCCATATCCCTCTCCATCAACTCTTGTTGAAATAACACTCTGACCTAAGGTTTCCAAATAGGAAGGGAAATTACATAGTTGTTTGGGTCATTCATGATAGACTTGGCATTCAATGGGGAAAAAAATTGAGATTGTTTATGAAAATTCCTCTTGTAAAATTAATGATATTAAGCAAGGTACTGAGGTGATCAACCACGCAGTGCTTGCAAAGATAAATATGAATTATTTAAATAAAGACATAAACTTTGACAAAAACAATATGTGCTTCTTGTTTTTCCTGTACTGTTTGCTGAAGGGGACTATAACAAGTTGAATGAAAATGGAAAATAATGTAACCTAAAAATAAGCATTGGGACATTCAATATCATAATATTAATATTTCTGGCCCTTTTAGAAATAATGAGCTCATTTGTAAAATCATATGCTATTTTTCCCTAGTTTGGTAATTTTTTGCTTTTAAATTTCAAAACATTAAAAAGTACTATTCACATGTTTTTCTGGGTCATTTTCTGAAATAGTTTTGCACAAGTTTATGTGTTAGTAGAAACAAAGGAACATATTTAGAATTAAAATTTGAGTATGTATTCTTAGCTTTTAGAACTGTTGCTTCCCACAAAAGATTTTTCCTAAAATTTCTGTAAGCTGGGGCATGTGGGTGGCTCAGTGGGTTAAAGCCTCTGCCTTTGGCTCAGGTCATGATCCCAGGGTCCTGGGATGGAGCCCTGCGTCGGGCTCTCTGCTCAGCAGGGAGCCTACTTCCTTTCCTCTCTCTCTGCCTGCCTCTCTACCTACTTGAGATCTCTGTCTGTCAAGTAAATAAATAAATAAAATCTTTTAAAAAAATAAAATAAAATTTCTGTAAGCTATCAATAGAACCATCAAATTAAGGAAGGTCTACTTTCTGGTACTTACTGGTCACTGTCCATTTTGAACTTAACATCCTATCATTTGAAGGGCAGAACAATGATAAAAAATAGCATGTTGACTTCAGAGTCAGGAGAGCAAGGAGCTACCTCTCCTTTCTTCACTTACCTACCACTCTGTTCTCAGATCTTGCCCTCTCCAGCCCTAAAATTCTCTCATTTCTAAATGGTAAGATTATATTTTATTTATTCAAGGGCCAATGTGAGGACTAAAGTAGACAATGTATGTAAATTACTTAGTTCAGTGTCTGACCTATAGTTGGAGCATAATAAAATTATTTAAAAGAACACATAAATTTATGTATCTCTGGAAGAACTGAGGCAGACCTTGATAATGCAATGCTTGAATCTAATTCTACTCATGATTTTATTAAAAACCTTTTATATTTTCCACTATTTTTCAAATATTAATAAGCTGCCTTTTAAAGCTAGAATCCATGGCTGCTTTTTGAAGTGAATAAATATTCTGTAAGATTCTACCTTAAGCCAGAATCATTTTTTGCATAAATATATATTCAGAAAAAAATATATTCTTCCATATCCATCCTGTTTTAGATTTTCAAAAAGGTCTTGTACACATTGGCTTGCCCCTGGATGCTCATGAATACTTAAGCTACATGGGGTGACTTTATGGAGAGTCGATTGTACTCAAAGGCAATGAGAAATAAACTCAGCAGTATAAAGGAGTAGAATTAAAAAGTCACGTTAGTTCAAGTAAGAAGGAGGCACAGGATCCACCTAATAAATTCCTTTCCGACAGGGAACTAATTTAGGCTGCGACCCAGAATCTCCAGCCCGTTTAGCCCTTCTGGTGTTAAGATTCCCTACAAAAGTTCAAAAATAAAGAACAAATTTAAAAACAGTCAGCATGCAATGACAGTAAAACAAGACATAGAAACCATTGCCACAGGCTGTAAAGAACGTGAGAAGGATATTACAATTGATTTCACCCTCTCCCTTTAACAGAGATTAATAGAGTAGTAATTTTTACTTTGATGTATAATCCATATTAAAGACACAGAGTGACTTAAATGGCTCCTGTGATGTATGGAACTTTCGATATATCAAAGGTCCCTGAACAGAGGCACTAAAAATCCTAGAATCTGACAAAACAGTTGCCATGTATTTGTGGCATTATTTTGGGGTGATGTAGAATAGAAATTTAATCTAGCTTATTTTAAATTCCCATTAATACACATTACCATCTCATTTAAATTATGATCTCTATGCTACTATTTGCATTAGCTACCTAGATGTTTTATATAGGTATTTCAAATGAAATTAAGGTAACAGAATAGGATGATAGAAATGTCATTTTCAGATATTTGAATTGCTCTCTTTTCTTTCTGAATTATGGAAATGTTCTCTATCAGCCACAAAACTATAGAATATGTATGTTATATTATAAACATAAAAATAATATTATTTTGAAGTGGCACAATAATTTCAAATAACTCTTTGCAGCTGACATATACAGCAACGAAATATACTGAAGTGATAAAAGAGACTTTGGGTCTTAAGGTTGTAGTGGGTGCTATAAACCTTGAACAGATCCAAAGACAGGAAAAATGGGCCATCTGTCCTTTTTGCTGACTCAGTGAGAATATCTTAAAAATAAAATCAATACTTTCAGATGGCTACTGATTGTAATGGATGAAGAGAACCTCAAATTCACAGTACAGTATTTTGTATCCCTCATAACTGAGTCATTGTTACAAAAGTAAAACCTTCACTTCTTTAAAAATACATCTCCTGCTCTTTCAATGAAATGAAGCATTTCAAAGACACTCATTTTATATTTAACATTATATCATTGGGTCTTATGGGAAAATAGCCTGAGGATTTAGTATGTAGGCATTTATACATTTATATAACATAATTATATTCAGACCTAAATAAAGGGAAAATTATGCAAATTGCTTATATATTTTGACATTCTAACAAACATCTGGATATCCTGAGACATCTGTGTGTTTGACAACCACCAACTTCAATATGATTAACTGAGCATTTCATTTTTTATCTAAATGATTTGGCACCAAGGAGAAACAGATTTAGTGATTATTAATTAACCTCCTGTCCAAGGAGAGTTCAAAATTTTCTATTGTGAAACATACAGAGAAGCTGTTCACTACACTAAAACTGTGTTGCTGAAGTCTCAATCTAAAAGCAATCACAATTGATACATATAAAATTACATATTCTTCTATCTTTGAGATAAAACAAATCACAAAAAGGTGATGGAATCGAATATTTAGGTTTTAAATCACAAGTGAATATCAATATCACACTATCACGAATGAAAATTTGAAGAGAAAGACTTGCATATAAACAAACAGCCACAACACCATGCAATATGTAAACTCTAAAACCCCTAAATTTAAACTCCATTATCTTGAAGGCACTGGAATCTTAACAAAGGCACTGGAGCCTCTCACTTGGTTGCCACAACTCCAGAGAGGCAACCTAGCAGCCACAAGGATGCTTTTGACTAATGACATTGATCATTTCCGTCGTCAATACCTTGTCAAAATAGTTTAAGATGACAGGTCAGGCAATGTAGGAGTCTTGACAACAGCCAAGATGTAGCTTACTGGTAAGAACGGATTAAAGGGGACGCTGTCGGGACTGGGGGAGGGGCGTGCGGGGGAGGGGTGCAGAATCACGCTGTGGCTCCAGATGGTAAAGAGCTTTATATGTGGGCAGTGAAGCGGCTGGGTATGGTGGGAATGGATTATAATGAAACGGACTAACTTTGGGACTGAAAAGATTAAAAAAAATAAAAAGATTGGAAGAATTAGATATTATGCCAAAAACAATAACGTATGTGCATATGTGTGTGGGTGTGTGTGCAAACCCTTACACATAACCAGTAACATTCTCCTCAGCTTCCCCTCCCCCATTTCCTCTCTCCTTCCAGAGAAGGCCATATACCTGCAAACGTCTTAGAGCTTGTATATAAAATCTACAAAGGGAAAAAAAAAAAAAAAAACAGTTTATTACTACATTTTTTTATGTATACAATATGGACACTGTATGTCCACATGTCTCATGCATTCACTTTTTGTCTAAGTTACATGTGAGATACCAAGTATCTGGTAATTGACCCCAGTTTCTCTCTTTATTCCATAGTTTCCTTTCCTTATCAAATTATCAGTTGCCTTCTATAATTTATTTCTCTGATATAACACATTCTCCATCAATGCAAGTACTTTTGCCAGCTCTCCTTGGGAGCTTCTAAGACCACAAACAACTGCTTTACCTTTGAATTCACCCTACTCTAAAGGAGCGTTTGTCATTATGAGCTTCTCATTTTCTGACATGACAGTTGACTAATTACGTGACCTTAAAACCTTAATTTCTTTGTATCTCAATTTTTTTCTACAATTGACATTAAAAAAATTACTTCTGAAACTGGTGGCCAAGAATAATAATATAATAAGTTGGACCTCAAATGCTTGTATTTTAGAATGTTGATGCCGAATCAACATAGATTTGGCTGTGAAATATTGACTCCTCTGTAGGTCCTAAGAGATGAAGTCATATGGCCTTTTATCCCCACTTGTGTTCTACCCACACATCTGGTTTATTGTTTTTCACAAAATGCTGAAGACCCCAAACTCCAAATCAACAGTCTGCAAGAAATAGCCTCAATTAGTGTCACAGAACAGCACCCTCCCGAGTATTGCAAGAAATGGCGAGCATTCATTTAATATTCATTTTTGTGTACCTACTATATCCCAGGAACTCCCTTAAGTACAGGAATATAACTATTAACAGACATGGTATTTATCTTCAAGGAACTGGCAGAATAAAGCAGAAGTCACACAATAAATGACTAAAAACATAACACATGAACACACAGCTCACAACCAAACCACTTCTGTAGTAATACAGAATCACTAATAGGGAATTCTGAGAAGGCAAGGAAAAATAATACACATACAAACACATACTTCATAATAAGTGCTATGAAAGAAACAAGTGGAGCAATGACAGGGAATAACTAACAGGGAAACAGGAAATGATGACAGCATAAAAATATCCCTGCTGCCCTTGCTGCTACTCTATCCCCCTCAAGCAGCTGCCCACACTCATGGGATGCTGGATTCTTGAAAGAAAGAGCACACACAGGAGCTTTTGTTTCATGAGTCAGGGAAGAAGCAGACCCCAGTAGAGGAGATACCTGAAAGGAGTCTCCATTGAATGTGGTAGATTCTGGGGAAAGTCTGGCCAGAGGGGTAGATGAGCAAAGCCCTCCCATAAAGTGGTCCTTGCTGGGTCTGTCTCCCCTGTCCTTGAGCAGACTCCAGATGAAGGATTATTTTTTTTTTCCATCAAGAAACAAAAAAGCAAAAAGCATAAAAGAAAGGATTGTTAAAAATGACTCCACTAGGATAAAGACTTGAATGAAGGTAAACTAAAAAAAAAAAAAAAGCTCAGAAGGACAAATCAAGGTTAAAAATATATATTTGAAAAAAAAATAGAACAGACTGGAGGAAAAAGGGGCAGAAAGGTAGACATTTGAGGAAAAAAAAAGTTAGAATGCTGTGATATATCCAAAGATGTTAAAGCTCACTAATAACATCTGAAATATTAATTAGAAGAAATTGACCAAAAATTAACTTATAGTACACCAAGGTAGTAATGAAGATGTGAAAGATAAGACTCCTATCCTTTACCAGTTGAAGTATAAATTAGTATCACCACAGAGGAGAACACCTTTCAAACACTTGTGAAATTTGAATATGCTCATGAGCTAGGACTCTGAAGTTTTACTACCAGATGAATTCCCTACTGAAACTGGCAAAAAATTTCCGTAAGGAGTATGTAGAAGGATGCTCAGGTCTGCTCCCTCATTAAGAGTGAAACACAGCAGCAGCCTAATTATTCTTCAGCAGGGAAATGGGTAAACTCTGTTCACACAGTAGGATAATGAACCAAAATTAAAATAAACTGTATTTACATATATCAACCTGAATAAATTACAATATCCACGGTGATTTTTCAAAAGGAAGTTGAAAAAGGTATTAAATGATTTAAAGCTGGGAAAATGTATTAAATGTATAAAACATACTTATTTAAAAGGTTTTATTAAAGCTTTAAACCTAAAAAATAACCCTATATCCACTGTTTATACAGATATCCAGGTTTAATAAAATATAATGTTCTACATAGACTTATCGACTTCCTGAAAGCGATCCCAGCTGAGAAGGAGAGGGCACCTGATCGTAGCCAAAAGGCCGAGAAGCGATGAGAGGAGAGGGCAAAGGGACAGGAGAGGTTTTTTTTTTTTTTTTTTTTATTTTATTTTTTATAAACATATATTTTTAATCCCAAGGGGTACAGGTCTGCGAATCGCCAGGTTTACACACTTCACAGCACTCACCATAGCACATACCCTCCCCAATATCCATAACCCCATCCCCCCTCCCAACCCCCCTCCCCCCATCAACCCTCAGTTTGTTTTGTGAGATTAAGAGTCACTTATGGTTTGTCTCCCTCCCAATCCCATCTTGTTACATTTATTCTTCTCCTACCCCCTTAACCCCCCATATTGCATCTCCTCTCCCTCATATCAGGGAGATCATATGATAGTTGTCTTTCTGACAGGAGAGGTTTTAGCTGCAGGCATACCATTTGATTTTGAGAGAGAGCTCCCTGAGGCGGAGATATCCGCAGGTCAGCTTCTGCTTCTTCATGGAATTGGACACTTTCTAATATTTTCATATTAATGAAATCACAATTGCTGTGCGGGGGATTTCACAAACTGGCATGCCTGATGGCAAGAACAAAAAGGAGTGAGGTAGAACTGAAAGGCTACCCATTAGAGGGTGGCTTGGTGGTGTGCTCTGGGCTCAGCTGTGGAGGGATCCAGAGGCCACCGCTTATCTGACCCGCATCGTCGAGACAGTTATTTAACTTCTTGAAGATTCTGGGTTTTCCTCCGTAAAGTGGAGATGATATGTTCTAGGATAGCATATATAAGACAATTAATTGGCACTGTGCCCAGAGTAAATGTTCCGTAAACATTGAACACACGGTCCACTCATTCATCAAGATATTATTAAAATTTCCAGGCTAAAAACATAATGTCATTATGTTTTTGACATTATGAGGGCAAATGGAAGGACATGGTAATCTAATAGCAAGCATTAATCGAACATCAACTAGGCACCAGCACTTCATATAATTTACCTATAATCCTCCAAATAACCACGCAGTGGCAAGTCTGTCATCCTGGGTAAGGGGACACAGGCCCTAAGAGGTTGAGGGTTTTGCCTCAGTCTCTGAGCTTGCTCAAGTTGTGGGGCCTGGAATAAATCCCACATCTGACTCCCGAGTTTTTTTTATTTACAGTGATATTCAGACTGGGCTCCCACAGACCATGGCAGTTTTTAAAAGCTTGAGAACTCTTCTACACCATGTTGCCTTTCTAAATACTACACGTGTTCTAAGGTTGAAAGGACAGCCAGTATGTAGCTTGATACCAGTGTAATACTTTGATTGAAATATAAAATGTAGTGCAAGGAAAGATTAAGAAGAAGAAAATCACTGAGCCAGAAACATATCTTAATTTTTAACTGTTTTACAGTTGTGTATTGTATAGTATAGGTAAATAAGCTGACTGGATGTTATGTTATTGTTTTAATATGCACATGGAAGTGGCTTTCAAATATATTTTGAGTCTTGAGACTCCTTTATTCATTTGAAATTTTTTTTTTTTTAAAGATTTTATTTGTCAGAGAGAGAGGAGAGCGAGCGAGCACAGGCAGATAGAATGGCAGGCCGAGGCAGAGGGAGAAGCAGGCTCCCCGCCAAGCAAGGAGCCCGATGTGGGACTCGATCCCAGGACGCTGGGATCATGACCTGAGCCGAAGGCAGCTGCTTAACCAACTGAGCCACCCAGGCGTCCCTATTCACTTGAAATTTTAATTAAAAGTCAAATATGTCAATCTGAGCCTGGAAAGGGAACTTTAAGCACTCTACCTAAATCCTTGGAAATGTTTCAAGGAGCAGTCTGGGACAACACAGAGATAACTTAGAAAAAATTAGCGGACAAGATAAACTCTAAGTTAAAAAAAAATTAAGGAGAAAACTGTGGGCTTTTAAATATGACCGCATGGATTTAGGTCCCAGGTCCAACACTTACTAGTTGCCCAACATTAACCAAATTACTTAACTGATAGAAGACTAGTCCCCTATAATCTACCTTGTAGGGTTACTGTATTAACAAATGCAGGTCAAGCACTTAGAAAAGAGGTCAATAATGTCACCTACTAACAACTTCCCACCACCACCATCGTTATTATGAAATTAATCAAATATGTGAAAAAAAACTTAGCAGCTGCCTGTCACAAGATCTGTGTGAGAGTACATGTGTGTATACTAACCTGCAACATTTTTCCTACTTTTATGCCTAGACATAAAGCATATCAGGCACTAAGAATAAACAATGCTATTAGATTCAATTAAAAGGTAATGAGGAATGAAGTAGCAATCTCAAAACACGGTGCTGAGAAATGATTATTTTCTGCAGGTTAGAATAAATATTGAGCGCATGGTATTTTTGTTAGAAACTTTCCTTCATCCTCAGTAGCTCCGTATCTGCTCTTCTGGATGTTTTCGTAGTTGAAACATTCCCGGCCACACAGAAATGTGAATTGCTCATTAAAAGTCCTTGTCACTGCCTTATAAAGATGAGTCTGACAGCTTTAGTTCTTGATGAACTCTATGTGTATAGGCTTGCCCTGACTTTGGACAAGTTGGCCACTGAAGCAGAAAAATCACTGCCAGAGTTGTCAAATAACATCGGTGCAACGTGCCTTTCTGTGTGCCTCACTGAGCAGCTTCCAATGACATCTGATTTGGGGTTTTCTCCCAAGGCCATGGCATGCTATGTGCAACAGAAAGACTAGTGCATGGCCGGGTATTCTTGGTAGGCCTCCAGGCATTCCACATTCACTTAAAAAATGCCTTCTTTCTACTTCAAATTAATCTTATATTTTCTCCCATCACCATTCTAATCCTCTTATGACCTTATATTTTGACAGTCTTGAAATAGTCTGATAGGACTGAACTGAGGTATAAAAAACCCAAGTTACTATATGTGGGCTAACTGTACATAAAAAAAGAACATTAAAAAAATTAATTAATTAATTAATTAATCTAAAAAAGAAACACACTACAATGGTCAGAAATAAACAAAAAACCAAAACCAAGACTGCAGAGTTACCTTCACTGCTGTGTTAGGATGCCATCAGGCCTTTTTTATTTATTTATATATGCCTCTAAATTATGTCTTTGTGTTTAATTAGGCTATGGTTATTATGTCTACAAACCAGTTCATCCATCTCCAAAATCTGTAACACTCCTGGTCATTCTCTGACTTTCTCCACAAATGCAAGTTCAGTCAGTGTCTGATTTATGGAAGAACTACTAACAATAACAGGAGAGGTATCAAATGTTTCTTTATGGGAGGTGTTAGCTTGATAATTAATCTGAGTGGCACATTTATTTCGACCCATCTAAGCAAAGCAAACTATACTTTTTTTTCTTCCTGCCTATATAGCTCAATGCCCCAGTTAGGTTCAAATATATCTTTAGATTGTTAGCCACAATGTGTGTTTGTCAGTATCTATCCATTTCCTAAGCATGTATGTGGAACCTCCCTTGTGCCTAGCTTTTGGAATTCAGAGGCAAATGGGACCAAGATCCCATGTTCAGGGGGTCCCTAGTCTGGAGGTAGAGGAGGATAAGCAAACAAGGAATGTGCAAGGTGTGTGGAACGCGGTGGTAGTCATGTGTAGTGGGCAGAGGGGCAACAGAGGAGAACAGGGGTTCAAGGAGACAGGGGATGGAGAAGGTGATATCTGAGCTGTTATCTGAGCAGTATAAAAGGGTAAAATAATGATAATCAGTGATAGGAAGTCAGAATTTGGTCACTTGTTAACCAAAAGGATCCAAGTAATTGGAATTAAAATAGAAAAACTGAACTATTTGTATGAAGCTCTATATTTAAATGGCGCTTTCATGTATTCTCTTACTCATTCCCTCCTCTCTTTATAAAAGCCCCTTGAGATATACAAACCAGGATCTCTCAAAATTTTCAAGACAGAAACTGGCTCTCAGAGTTCATATTCAGTGACTGTTATCAGAATGAAAAAACTCAACGAATATTTATTGAGTAAAAAATGACTCCTAAAAAATACGACTCCTATATTACTTCTGTGTGCCTCAATTCTTTATCTGTAAAATTAGCAAAAAATAAGTATTCCTCTTTATTATTATGAAGAATAAAAGAGAATTGTGTTAGGCTCAAAGTAAGTGTTATATAAGCCAGTTATTATTAATGCCAGTAGTTGTATGCTAAGTACTGTTTTAAGCACTGGTTTTGAACAAAATAAAAGCTGACTTTCAGAGTTTACAGTAAAACTGAG
The DNA here is from genome assembly GCF_902655055.1 of Lutra lutra. Lineage (NCBI taxonomy): Eukaryota > Metazoa > Chordata > Mammalia > Carnivora > Mustelidae > Lutra > Lutra lutra. The sequence goes on from NC_062285.1 coordinate 105,043,395, forward strand.
GGGAGTATAAAGGAGGTGACTGTAAAAGGAAATAGGCCTGAAAGTTTTGTTGGCAGAGAGAAAGGCACAAGTTGCATAGGAATTCATAAACCATGGTAAGAAATTTTTTAAGCAAAAAAAAAGGTGGGGGGGGGGGGACCTGATCTAACTGTTGCTTTAAAAGAATTACTACTACACTGAATAGACTGAAGGAAGACAAGAATAGAAAGAACCCACCAGTTAGAAGATTATTCAGATAATAGTGGCTTTGGGCCAGAATGTGTGTATATGTCAGAGACAGGGATTGATAGATACAGGGAGAAATGGTCAAAATTTTGATATATTTTGGAGATTCATCAAGTAGAATTTCCTGATGGATTAGTTGGGTGTTGTTCAAGAAAGAGAGGTTCAGGGGCGCCTGTGTGGCTCAGTGGGTTGAGGCCTCTGCCTTCAGCTCAGGTCATGATCCCAGGGTCCTGGGATTAAGCACCGCATCGGGCTCTCTGCTCAGCGGGGAGCCTGCGCCGCCCCCCACCTCTGCCTGCCTCTCTGCCTGCTTGTGATCTCTCTGTCAAATAAATAAATAAAATCTTTAAAAAAAAAAAAAAAAAAGAAAGAAAGAAAAGAAAGAGAGTTTCCAGAATTTCAGCCTAAGCAGTTTGAGGCTGCCATTTCTTGAGGTAGGAGAAGATTTATAAGGAAGAAAATTGGTGGTAGAAATCAAAACTTCCATTTTAGACATGTTAATACTAAATAGATTGATGAATATGACATGGTATTACAAAACCCAAGGAATTGACTTGGGTTAGGAAAATGGATAGAAGTGAAAGAAAGAAAGTTATTATCATGGTTTGATAGATATTATCATCTAATGACACATGGATATATCACCAAAGTGAGAGGGGGGAGACAGTAAGGCTTATAATGGGATCTGGATGGGAAGGATCCCATCCAATTGTAATGAGAATTAAAACTGGAAACAAATTACCAGGGCTTGAAATGCTAAAATGAACAGTTTGAGCTATGTTTGCTAATTGATTGGCAATAGATAAGATCCTTCATAACAAGTTGATTTGAGCTAAGGATCTGAACATTTAACACATTACATTGAGTTAACTGTGTCTCTGCTTTGTTTTCCAGCTGAACTATGAGCCCCCCCTTTATTTTATTCACTATTGTATGACCATTGCCTAACATGATGCCTGGCTCATGGTCTGTACTCAATGATTATTTGCAGAAGGAGATTGAAAAGAAATGGCTTGTGCCTAAACAGGGTCTCTCATTGAAATTATAGGTTCCCTGTGTCTATTCCAAATTCAAACCACTCATGCTTGCAGAGCATTCAGGGTTACTGAGAAAGCTCCAAGTATCTGTCTTAGCACAGCAAAGAATGGTAACGCTCACTTTCCACAGTCTGAAAACAACTCTTAGTACCCTGCTACTACCTCATGTTGCTTCCTATACCAGAGTCGAGAGCAACATTTCAGTGTTTCTCTTGCTTTTAAATTTATTTTTGCTAAACTCCAAGTCAAACTGAACCCTGGTCTACTTGAAAAAAATACAGAGATGTTATTTTCCCTTCCCTGGACACATTCACTTATCTGTACTTTAATTCACTCAAAACGCAGAGAAAAACGCATCTGTATTGAAACATTTGTATGGCATTGATTGCTCTCCATGGGATTATTCCGACAACAACTGTGTAACAACGTTAGGGTGAAAACAATCTCTGTAGCTTGTCTTGTGTGGGCTAACACCCCAGTGAGATGGACAAATAACCGAAGATGCATCTCTACTTTTCTCCGGGACCTGTCTTTTCAGTAAGTGTTTATTTACTAGACCTCCTGTTTGCTTTTAGTGAGTGAATTATTTCTTGAAGGTAGAACAAATTCTGTCTTTTCCACTTCTAAACACAATTTCTTTTTATTGTAGTAAAACTATCCCATTAAGAAAGTTTTCAAAGATATGAGAGTAGATGTCATTTAAATTTGGTATAAACTCTTCAGATTTTTATAACAATAAATCAGACTAAAAGTACAGGATACACTTTTTTGTTTTCTACTGACCCCACTTACAGCCAACACATCATTCCAGAATCATGACTTCCATTTTGTTTCTTACTCTTCTTCTCTCCCCTCCATTTTTCTATCTCCCAAACACCTCTTTCACTTTCTTGTTTTATCCATCAACCCAGTATTCCTTCTTAATTAGATATTTGAGGCCACCAGAGACCCCTAACAGTACTGAGACTTAACAAAAATCATATTTGCCTGGCGAAAAGAAGTTGGCCTCCTCACCATGGGAGGAGTGTACCTCCTCACCGTGATCTTTCAATGACTGGAAAGACAGGACACCTTGACAGACTTTGCTCAGTGTAATTCATGCTTCAATAGGTATTGTTCAGAGAAGACTTTAACTGTTCCTGAGACAATCAAGGAATATTTCATAGGAAATATGGTGTGTAGCTGAATCCTACAGGATGAGCAGGAATTTGCTAATGAAGGAAGGCATTTTGGGTGAAAAAAGCAGCATATTAAGGGAACAGAAGAACTTAAGGAGAATTTGGAGAAAAGAAGTGAGTGCCTGGAAAGAAGGGTACTGAGAGGTGAATAGCCAAATATTAAAGGATTTTCATCAGAGACCTGCCATCATCACATTAGAAGCAGTAAAGAAGATAGAATAACTTGGTTACCAAATTCAGGTTAAAATCTGTTGCCATATTTGCAATGAGGTGAGATGAAGTCAGGAGGATTAGGAGACTGAGACAGAATTGAGAGGTTTTTAGGAATCAAAAGCCGTATTAGTTAATGACAAAGTGCAGGAGGACAAGATGAGGGAGAAAGAGGAGGTAAAGGATAATACCCAGGTGTCATTCATAAAAAAAGAGAATGAAAGAGATATTGACCGTGGCCGAATCAGCATGAGGAAGATGACATACCTGATTCTGGAAGAGTTGAGCATAAGTATCCTGTACTATGAGTTGACTTATACACGTGGGAGTCTTTGTGTAGGTAGAAAAGCTGAAGTCATATGTGTGGATGCAATTACTCAAGGTAGAACATGTAAAATAAAAGGGAGATGGGATGAAACAAAAACAACATTTGAGATTGTCTCAAGAATGTTGGTTTATGGGCTCCTGGGTGACTCAGTGGGTTAAGCCGCTGCCTTCGGCTCAGGTCATGATCTCAGGGTCCTGGGATCGAGCCCCACATCGGGTTCTCTGCTCAGCAGGGAGCCTGCTTCCCTCTCTCTCTCTCTGCCTGCCTTTCTGCCTACTTGTGATCTCTGTCAAAAAAAAAAAAAAAAAAAAAAAAAAAAAGAATGTTGGTTTATGCCCCTACTGCTATATTCAAAATCCAAGAGACCCTAATAAGCCTTGCCTTTCCCCAAATTACTGTAAGGGATATCAGCCATACTTCTGGGAAATCTCAAGTACATATTCTCTAGTTTGCAAAATTAAAATATTTTCATCCTCTAATAACACGGACAGTACCAGAATCATCCATTGCCATTGATATCCTCTCTCCATCCTCTACGATCTTAGATAACAGTTTTCAGAGGGGCTATAGAAACAAATTTATCCTCTTTCTTATGAATACCCATAGGAGTTGGTGTCACTATAATGTACTGTGTAATCTTTGAAAGTCCCTCCAGAACATCAAAACACTCGTAAAGTAAAGTTAAGGTCTTGTCAAGTGAAGCTTTATCCAGTACTATTCAAGGAAGAAAGCAATCTTTTGACCTCTGGAAAATGACCTATTAGCCTTTCCCTCTAAAGAATTCCAGCGAAATTATTATAACTACAAATGTATATTTAATAATGATTTTTAAAAAATGTTTAACTTTCAAGAATTCTGCTTAGAAATGGTAAAGCAGAACTTACAAAGTTATATTACTAGTTACCACCTAGACAAGACCCTAGCTGTCCTCACCAGGAGCCTAATCACTTTAGGGTGTGTGAATGTGCACAAATGCACACACAAACATTTACCTGAAATCTAATAGACATTCCATGATCTTTTAAAATTTGTTTTGTTTTCCCCAAAATTTCTTCACTTGTTTTTGCCTAACTCTTTTGGGTTAATAATTCCTCATAGCTACCATTTAAAGCGTTTCTATGCTGTGCCAAACCATAGGAACTTCATGCTCTTTATTTCATTTCCTCTCCCAATGAATAAAATTTTCAAACCAGTTTTATATATAAATCTGAATTTATGAAAGGCTAAACAACTTGTTCAAGCCTAACATCTAAAAGATTCACAGCCAGTATCTGAAGCTGTCTTTCTAACCCTAAAGCCCCTACTTCTTCCAAACACTGTCATCTCCAAATGAGCTGGGTAGATGGTAGTTCCTACTAATTTTAAGTTGTCTTAAGTCTGTTAATTTCAGAATTCAGCATTTAATAGCAACATTTTTATATTCCAGTAATTTAAAAAAAGAATGGAAATTTCCAAAGTATTGTCAATAAGAGCACAATAAAAATGAAACACCCAGCAATAGGAACTCAATTGATATTCCCTGGATCTGAACTTGTCTAGACCAAATAACATTATTGATGTTATCCCATCTCAAAGGGTATGCTTGAACTTCAGGTTGTGAAGATTTAATTAAATTAAATATTTTTAAATATATTCATTAAGAAATTATTTTACAAGGAGTCCAATTTATCACAAGTAAAAACTTGAGATTCTGGCTAGCAGGGACTCAGAGTAATGTTCCTATCTTTGCGTTCTTGGCCCACTGCCATCTTGGCCATGTGGTACTCTGCAACAGCACAGGAGGAGAGAATCACATGCCAGCACAGGCACCTGTCAGGACCCGTTGGGTGTTGAATCTCTTCGGGAACTAATAGAGGGCTCCCAAGACAGATCTGATTTAAGCAGAACATGATCCCCAAATTGTTGGCTTTCCACATGTTATTTTAGAACATGTGAACAGCACACTAAATAAATTGGTTGAAGAGCAACTTCAACTGGTTCAGTGTATGAGTATTGATTTTTTTTTTCCTTGAGAGCTTTAATGTAGCCACTCAAGGACAAATGAAATAATTTCAAAGAATTCAGTCAACAGTAATTTTCTACATTATAAGCACAGGAAAGGGGAAAGAAAAGATGAATGTTCTACCTAAATGCTACCCTTGGTAGCTCTATCCAATCTTGGCAATGACAAAACTAAGTAAACTTTACCAAATGAAGGCAATGCAACCAGGAAGTGATTTTTTTTTTTTTTTTTTGGTCTCACAGTTTATTATGCCACTGATCCTGCAAAAAAAATTTTTTTAGTTACTCTATGATGTCACTTAATCCCTCTCACCAATAAATAAATTTTAAAAAAATCTGATTTTGCCACAAAAGTGAAGTTCTAGCACAATAATGAGGGTTTTTTTTAAAGCATTATTTATTCATTGCAACTGGGAGTGTTAAAACAATGCAATTTGGAATAAACATATGCTTGGTTAATGTTATCCTTTAGAGAGGAATAAAAATTAATAATTTAAAGCCATATAATTGTTATGCATCTGATTTGATAGAAATGTACTCTTGAGATACAAGAATGAAGAATTATTCAAAAATCAGAAATACTGAAGGAATCACAACTTCCTGGATGGTTAGTGTAATGTAATGTCTTCTGGAAACACAGAATGGCAGTTTCAAAACATTTTTTAATTTTTTTCAGAGAGAAAGAGAGCGAGCAGTAGAAGAAGGGCAGAAGGAGAGAGAGAATCCCAAGCAGACTCCATGCCCCGCATGGAGCCTGACATGGGGCTTGATCTCACAACTCTGAGATCATGATCTGATCTGAAATCAATAGTCAGACGCTTAACCAAAGGAGCTACCCAGGCACCCCAAGAGTTTCAAAACCTATGTAGATTGTCATTTCTAGTAATGCAAAGAGAAATGTTGATCAGTATTTTTGATAAGTATCTTTTAAAGACTGAGAGGTTTTGGTTTTGTTGGTTTTTTTTTTTTGGTAAATCTGTGTCACTATTAACAACAGACTCTTCATATGCTTTAACACATCAGTTTTGTCCTGTGTGATTTTATTTAAATGGCATAGACACTGAGCTTTGAGTAGGATAGTGTCTTGTTGACTGGATTCAGCTGGAGCTGTATCTAGGTTGAGGTACCACCAAGTGTCTATGGTCTTCTTCCAAATCTTCCAAGTCAGAATCTCAGGGGGTGCATTTCCATTTAACATCTTAGTGATTCTTATGCATGCTGAACTTTTAGAATCACAGTAATTCACATGGTGCCACAGAAATTTCCCGTTTTGTCCATGTTTTAAATAACTTACATGGTTCCCCAACTTTAAGATAATAATGTATTATCTATATGTGATATAGATTTTATGTTAAACAATAACTAATACTTGAAGTGTTTATTTGGTGTAAGTACTGTTTTAGGTAGTAATTCATTAATTTGAGTACTTCCAGCAATGGTATGAAGCATTATGTTTGCTGCCATTTTAGAATGAGGAGAAGAGGCACAGAAAGGTTGAATAATTTGCTCAAGGTCACACAGCTAGCAAGCTGCAGAGCTAACTTAGGCCTCATGCACTCTGGCTTCCAAAGCTTCATCTTAGAATACCAGATTATACTATGTTTTAAATGTCACTGAAAACTGGACTTCCTCAAAAGTCATAACAAAAGGGAGAAAATGCTGCCAGCATATTGCTTTTTGTAGCAGAATGAGGAGGAGGAAGAGAAGAAAGATCTTATGTAACAACATAGACACAGCAATAAAATTGGATAATATCACAGTGAGCGAGTTGGCTAAAAGAGGTGAGAAAAGGGCCTTTTGTAAGAGAGGACTTACTGGAAATGTATTGGAATAAATGCTAAATAATAAATATAAGCAAATATTAAAACAAATTTTAATAAATATCGAATAAATATTTAAATGTGAATATATATTAAATATAAGTAAGATACAATAGGCAAAAATAAAATAAAATGCCAGTCTCTCAAATAAATACCCAGGGAATAGAGCATTCTAGGAAGAGGAAATAGGTTTTGATGTGTTCATGTTGGAACAATAATCATCTTAATTTCAAGAAATAAAAAGGCCAGTGTGGCTGGAACAGAGTAAATGGGAGTGGTTCAGCCTGAAGTCAAATGAGAGAGCCAAGCATAGGACAGATCATGAAGAACGAAAAGGAAGCATATTCCAGCAAGTACAGCAAAAGTGCAGAGAGAATCCAGAATGTAGTGACGTAATGGTTGAACACACATTTGAGTTTGAAAGCAAAGGAATTTGCTTCAAGTTCTAGCTCTTCTGCTTCCTAATTGTTTAACATTTGCGAAATTACCTATTTTGACAGGCCTCAGTTTTCACATCTTTATAGAAAGATAACAATGCTGCCTACCCTACGGTTTTTGAGTACAAATTCATATAATGCATGTAAAGGGTTTAGCCAAGTGTCTGGCAGAAACGAAAGTGACTAGTTTAGAACATTTGAGGGAATGCACTTTTATCCAGCTTGACCCTTACATATGGGGTAGAGACATGAAAGATGAGTCTACAGTTATAACTGAAACCAGAATGAGTGGAACATAGGACAGACTATTTCATAAGTAGGAAAGAATCACTAAAATAAATTTTAGCAAGGAAGTGGCATATCAGTGCTAGACTTCAGAAAGATTGATATAGCAGTTCTTTGCAGAATATTTTGGATCCTGGAGATACAGAAGTAGGAAAATCAGTTAAGAACCAATTTAATTTGTTCTACAGTAGGGACCGAAAGGAGGGGATGGATTGCCAACACTGCAGAGAGCAAACTGACAGGACTTTGTGACTAAGTCAATGAGAGCAGGCATCAAAACTGGAGGCCGGAGAGAATAACTAAAATAGAGATGGTGATGGAAGAACCCAGTTTGAGTCAGAAGAAAATGACTCAGCTATAAACTCGCTGGTTTGAGATTCCAGCAGGTATCCAGCCAGCCAGCAGTTGAAAATGCAGAACTAAAATAAGAGGGAAAGTCCTGGTTGGAAATGAAGGAAGGTTGGAAATGAAGTACCATCAACGCTCAGATTAGAGCTGACGGCTGCTGGATGGTGGGATATTGCTGCCACGAGAAAAACCAAGATCAAAGAAAAGAATGCGAAGAAGGGTGCAGCCCCAACATCCAAGTACATTCGACTGCTAAAACTAGGAGGTGTCTGGGAATGACAGGGAAGGCAGTGATCTGTATCCTCAAAGGACAGGAGAACATGAGGAGCAGATTCCGTATGTCAACTGCTGTATATAAAGGCTACCTACCAATAATGAATTCAAACACTTTCATTTAGTGGATGCCAAACAATGAACTGAAAGATTGTTGATATTGCTTTTCACTCAATGTTAAAAGGATATAAAAATGTTTGGACATATGTCTTTTTTCTGGTATATATCTAACTCTTTACAAGCCCTTATAAGGTATTTGCTTCAAATGTCTTTTTTTCTTATATATATCTAATTTCTTTACAAGCCCATATAAGGTATTTGTTTTAAATGTTCTATTTCTATAGAGTAACTTCCTGCAAAAGTTGTGAAATACTCAGACCATGAATAGCTATCTCCAAAATAGTCCTTTTAACAGCACTACATTTTTTTTCCTTTGACATAGTAGCTAAAGGCGATAAAATTATTTCCTCTTTAGATGATTCAAGTCCAATGGCAGCATTTAGGAGTACATATTAATTGAGGCATTATCACAAGAGCTTTTTAACTGCTACACTTTTTTTCTCTACCTTTAACCATAACAGAAACAAAGTAGAAACAAAATCAGGCAGTATGAATAAAAATGATATGCATTGCTTTTATTTTACTAGTTATTCAACCCCATATCTCCCTTTGTGTTATACAGACTAGAATTCCAGTTAATAGGGAAAATAAAAGGGTTTTTTTTTTTCAAACAAGCTGACATATAAATAATGAATGAGATTAAAAGACAGCACAACTGATATAAAATATTGAAGTACTAAGACGAAGTTTATGTTAATAAACTTGACAATGCCAAATAAGTATCTTGAAAGCTGTAACTGATCAAAATTAAAAGAATCCTATACAAGAAATAGTGAAGATGTACGTCAGTTTTTTCCAGTTGGGGGAGGGGGAGTGGGCTGACCTCCTGTGCTTCCTCTTTTGTTTTCTCTGTGATAAGATACAATAAAGAATAAAAGCTAACTTGAGAAAAAGGTAGCTTTCTTCAGTCCCATAGCACTCTATGAATAAAAAATTAAGGAATCCATTTTTTTCTAAAATAAAAATTTTGTGGGGATTTGATTTTATTTTCCTGTTAGTAATTAGAGAATCTAATCTCTTTAAATAGTGGAAAAATCCATGTAAATCTAAAAACACTTAGTTGTGAATTCGCATATACTGTATATATACTTTAATCCTAAATCTAACTATTGAGATCAGAAATTTGCATCTTAGTTCTATCACTGATTAATACAACATATTTTTTAATTTTATAAACTTTAATACTTGATCTAGCAGTCCAGTTTAACCAATGCTTTTTTTAAAAAGTTATCAGGTAATCTAGGCAGGGCTTTAATTAAACATGTATAGACTTGTAAATAAACCATAAATGGAAGTGCATAGAAAAAATGATTATTGGTTATTAAACAACAAAAGTTAACAGTTGTTGAACTCTTACCAAGTATCAGATAATGTACTTACTAATTGCCTTATTACTTCCTTTAATGTTCACAATAATTTCATAATTAAGTACTGTTATTTTATAGTCAAATGATTAATTTGCCCAAAGACATGCAACATAAATGATGAAGTTGGACTATGAGCCCATTGGTCTAACTCTACAGTGCTCCTCACCACTCATCTACACTGTGGGTAACTTTCATTGTATTTATTTTTTAAAATATTCACTAAATATAATATAACAGTGAAATATGAAGAATATTCTAAATCAACTTCATTGAAAACATAAAAATTCTCATTTCACTGAGAAGAAAATCCTTATATGTCTCCATGATCTAAAATAGTATTCCTAACAAAGTTTAAGACAGAAGACTGTGGAGCAAAAAAAGAGAAATACACCAGAGGAATGTATCAAAGAAAGGTATTTTTATACTACGCTCAACCCCACCTCTAAAATCCAAAAGTTCTCCTTTCCTTCTCATGTTTTATGTATCTTTCAAATACTCTTCCTCATCCTGGAATATTTTCTGCCCCTACAACCCACTTTGGGGCTAGGTTTATCCTACAGGTCACCACTCACATTTTACCTTCCTGGGAAGCCCTCCTGCCACCATTCTTTTTTAAGTGCCTTTCCACCTGGTGTCCCTCCTTCCTTTCAGTCATAGGTCTCCTCATCCTCAGCCCACATACACAGTATGCTAACTCTTTGTTTATACTCTGGTCTCTTTTAGACTATCAGACCCCTCCAATCAGAGACAATGATTTTTTCATTCATCTGAATGTAGTATCAAATTGTAAAAATGAAAGATTATTATTTTTCTTCTATCTCCAAGGACTTCCATAATGCCTACCAGAGACTCAGCACTCAAAAAGTATTTTTTTTCTTCATTTTCCCTTTTATTTCTTTATTGTGAACTTTTAAAATTAACCTATAATGTATTATTTGCCCCAGGGGTACAGGTCTGTGAAGCATCAGGCTTACACCCTTCACAGCTCTCATGAAAAGTATTTTTTGAATGAACAAATATTTTTCAAAGTATCTCATGGTTGGCAATGTATTTTCTCATGTGTTACATCAGTTAATTTTTAAATCAAGCCTGTGTGGTGAGTGTAATGTTCTTCTTTTTAAATAATGAGAAACCCAAGACAAAAGTTAAGAACCTTGGCCAAGGTTACAAATGCTCCAAAAACAAACAAACAAACAAAAAAATGAGATCCAAACACCTGTCTTTGGACTCTGTCCAGTGTTGTTTCTTTTACAACTCAGATGAAAAGTTGGTCTCCTAGGAAAGTACAAGTGGTGCTTCTGGTATGCCAAATTTCACACTCAAAACATGTACCACATTGAAGTGGTAGCTTGCCACAGGAATTTAATTTTCCATCCCAAGCTAAATGGACAAAAGAAGAGTGTTCTTTAATTCAGTAACTGTTTAATGTAGAGTACATAGGTAGGAAATAATACAATCTTGGCCCTTGAGAGAACTTAAGTTTAGTGGAAAGAATCAGAGAAAAACACAAATAACTGTAATTCAAGGCGATAAAGAGATGCTATGAGAGGGTCAATAGTTCATTGGACAAATCTTTATTGAGCAATTAGTTCCATATGTCAAGCCTGATGCAGTGTGCGAAGTATGGGAGGATTTTAAAACAGGGAGTTACAGGTTCCCAAAGGCAAGAGATGTCATCCAGAGGGCTGGATTAAAAACAGACTCATGGAGTAGGATAATCTGAGAGGAAGCTCAAATTGGTGGTTTCAAAGGATGAGGGTCATCATTCTGTAAGACCCTGAGACATTAAACAAAAGGTACAAGAAACGTGGAAGGCATGTTTTGAAGACAATCAGATTAATTAGAGTGATGAGGGGACAACAGGAGTAGGAATATAATGTTAGGACCTTAAATGCCAGCCTAAGGAGCTCACAATTTGCTAAGCAATGGGGAGCCATTGAGTTTTAAGCAGCAGAATGACATTATTAGAGCTGGGATTTATAAAGATTTATCTACCAGGTGAATGTAGTACGCAGTAAGAAACTCAAGTTTTCAAAGCTAAGGATGATAAAGTAACATCATTTAATTACACCATTATATCACAGAAAATATTTAGGTGTTCCAAAATAAATACATTCTTTTAGTTTATTTCCCTAAAACAAATGAAACAATTTTAAGAGAATCCCCACTGATGAGTTTTCATACTAAACGAAATGCCTATTAGAGCGAGAGATTGCAACTCAGTACACTTCAATTAGATTTGATACTTTTTGGAACTAAACTCCCTTTGGTAGTTGTAGAGAACTTTGACTGCAGATTTAAAAAGAAGAAGAACATGAAGCACACAGCAATTTTTCATCATTATTACTGGTGACATCTAAACTGGCAGAGTGCAGACAAAGGAAAGGCATATAAATTAGATAAATAAAAGGATTTCTTTAGACTCATCTACAAACATCAATAGAAGTATATGAAGAGATAACGAACTTGTCTAAGGGTAGCTGCTGCTGAATGAGTAAGCCCAAATATCTTTCAATTCCAAAATGTCAAGTCAGGTTTGATTGCTATTTCCCAAAAGTAGTTATTTTTAGGATATTTGCCTTTCACATATAAATTAACCTAAAATATTTTAGGTATGAGGTGTCAAATTTAATTGTGTTGATACTAAGTAGATACTGCTAAATATAACTAACAATTTACATCCCTTCATGCCTTAGGGGATCAACTTCCAAGAATTAACTAGGTGTTTTTATCAAATAAAATACAAGAAGACACTTGTTATAAGAGCGAGGGGAAAACGCTGTACCTTTGAATCTGGCATTTATGGACGCTGAATAAATAGTTCTTTAATGATAGATATTTTATGCTAAAGAGATATGGCTTTCAAACTAGATGGTGTTAGGTGGCCAAGAAACCCTTTGGGGTGGTTAAATTCTATGAGATGATCTAGTAAAGAAAAATTCTATTGTCAATTAAATTTTGGAAATTTGCGTGTCTCTTTCCTTTGGAGCTATATACTATGTATTAGGCAGCATGTAACAAACTCTAATATGCTAAAAATAAAACTTATTTAACTTTATTCAACCCAGTGCTTTCCAAACTTAGGTGATCATAAAATCTATTTTCCTTTAATATCTATTTATATTCCATGCTGACTTTAGGAAATACTGTCAGAGAACAAAGAAGACAGCATTACCTACCAGGGAAATGTGAAGTTTTAATAAAAGATCTGTTCACCACTAAGCCCACTTCCCAAAACAGTTGTTAGTAGAGTTCTGGTCTGGTTCAAGCTATGGGATGCTCCAAATTTGACATAAGGATTCCCATAGTTGTATTTAGTGCTGCCTCAAAAATGGAAAATTATCTCTGATTTTTTTTTTTAAAGATTTTATTTATTTATTTAACAGAGAGAAAGAGAGAGATATCACAAGTAGGCAGAGAGACACGCAGAGAGAGGGGTGTAAGCAGACTCCCCGCAGAGCAGAGAGCCCAATGCGGGGCTCGATCCCAGGATGCTGAGACCATGACCTGAGCCGAAGGCAGAGGCTTAACCCACTGAGCCACCCAGGCGCCCCATCTCTGATTATTTTGTCTCTCCATCTCTGCTGCCTCTGTTCAACGTTTTCTGTGTTCTGACTGTGTAAGAGGGAGCTTAATATATTCTGATGAAAAAATGATGAGCAAACCCCCATGGTCTCTTCACCTTCAAGAAACAAGCAGTATAGCAGAAAAAGAAGCCCAGAAAGAGCCTGGCATGTTTTTGTTAAGGAGGACCCCTCGCACTGTGAGAACACAGATTACTAGTGTTCATACTGCCTTGATAGATTAAGGCAGTCATATGAATAAGCTGAAAACTGAAGAATGAGTAGGTAACAGAGAAGGAAGAGTTTCATCAAGACCTTGATGTGGAAGAGCATGACTTGTAGGAAAATCATAAATCCATTAATTCATCCGATCCATGCAGTAAGGATCCCAAAGGAAAATCTTTTCCTTATTGTTGGATTTCCCTTCTCAGAAAAGTTTAGAAACACTATCCAAACCCTGGTACCTGTAGGATAGTCCAAAGGTGAGGAGAGATAGCAGAGTGCCTTTTAGAAGCTTGACCCCTCTGCTCTTTGATAGATAGTTGCTCTTACTTGGAGATAAGAGATGAACCCTGGACTCCCCCTTCCGGATGATTTAAACCCAGAGCTGCAGAGGAGCAACACAGCTACCCAACTCTCTCTGCAGTGCTCCTTCTTCTGGGGCTTTCCAAGCCTGGAAAAATTCCTTCACACAGCCTTCCACTCGAGGTCATGATTGTGATTTTTTTTTAAGATTTTATTTATTTATTTATTTATTTGACAGACAGAGATCACAAGTAGGCAGAGAGGCAGGCAGAGAGAGAGGGGGAAGCAGGCTCCCCGCCGAGCAGAAAGCCCAACACGGAGCTCGATCCCAGGACCCTGGGACCACGACCTGAGCCAAAGGCAGAGACTTTAACCCACTGAGCCACCCAGGCACCCCTGATTATGATTTTAAGTCAAGGCCAGAACACTTAACTGGGGCAGAATATAGCTATCTGAAGTATGTTCCCAAAACACAGAACATGTTTGAATACTTCTGGCCAGGACTATATGGATCGGATTACATCTGGACAAAACACTAATGTGTCTTTAATGAGGAGGTGCACTGGATTGTGAAATTGATGTGTGTGTCACATGGAGGCAAAAGTAAAGAGTTTCTAAAATTGAAAACATTAGCATCATTCACAAAAACTCAACAGAACACCAAACTAACAACATTCTAATAAAATGAAGATTAAAATATTTTAAAAATGAAAACCTGGAATATGATTGTATGTGACATTTTTAAAAGGAAACATTCACAGGGGGATGTGAATCATTTATCATTCTGACCAGACCTCTCCTAGTCTTTTCTCTTTAAAGTTGAAAATAGTGCAATTATTCTGTTATGCTTCATAAAATAGTAAATTATCTCCAATTACTGCAAATGCATGGTAGCAATAAAATGCTTGTGTAGAACAACACACTCCCCATGGTCATCTTGGAATTTATTACAATATCATAAAATTATAACTCTGAAAAGAGTTTCAAAAACATGTCCAGCTTATTTTCCTTGCCTCTGGGCAGGACTGGGTTGCAAATAATTCCAGAAAAATAACTACCTAAAGAGAAGATCTAACAATTATTCTTGTTGGCTACAGGGTTCAATTGCACTTACATAAAGACAAATATTTTCTCCATATGGCACACTTCTGAATGTTTTATTATGTTCCGGTTCAGCTGCATTCTCAAAAATTCACCTTCTGCCACCTCCAGTCAATGGTCTTTAAACAATGACAATGATAACATAATCTATCGATGACTTTACCTCATGAACTTTTGAAGAAACACTTTTTTTTGCCTTGATATTTCTGTTTTCATCTAGGAGACAGCACTGCCTACACAAATTTTTAACGACTTCTAGGTGAAATATCAAAAACGTGTCTTAAGAGCAGTAATCTAGGCTCTGTACAAAAAAATATGTTGTTTTCCCACAGAAGCCATAAAGTGAGCACAGCTTCCTCTACTAACATTATAGAATATTAGTCATTTTTAAACATTGTAATTATGAATTTTTGCTGGGAACATGGGAGATGTCAGAGATCTCCTGTGAAGTTTTATACCATCTACTGTTCTCCTTTTACACTCAGCACGTTCTCTAGGCTCCCTTTCCAGAGCCTGCCCTTCCACAATTTAGTGCTGCTTTGAGCATTTTCAGACCAGTTTGGAGACCATCCATTAGTCTGCCAACTGAAGATGCTTTAAGTTCCCATAAAATCTCCGTCTTCCCCACATTCTGCCCCAACTTCACATTCTGCCCCAACTTCAAAGGGCAGAGGGGTAGACTGTAGTGGCCTGAACAGGGTAGCAGGTGACCTTTGAATTAGAAAGATCTGATAGCCGGGTCTGTCACTGACTCACTCGATGACCTTGGAAGTGTCCCTTACCTTCCCTGAGTTTCAGGTTCCTGTCTTTAAATGGAAGTAAGGATACCTACCTCCTTGGATAGAATAAGAATTAAGTGAGATAATTTATGGGAAGGAAAAGTAGATGGCTGGCCAAACAAATTGACACTCAGTCCATGTTTGCAGTCACTGTTTCTATTATTATTGCTGATGTTGTTGTTGTTAGTGGTATGGCTACTAGGAATGCCAAAGCACAGAAACCCAAAAAGCCCAGCAAAGTTTAGGACTGGTATTAGTATTCCCTGGGAGACACGGTTGGGATATTATTTACGCTGGCGAGGAGGTATGCAATGTGGAATGGAGATGACAAGGTATTTTTTTCTGTGGGGTGATAAGTTACTGACTTAGAATGCACAGAAAGTCACTGATAAAGCAAAACATCCTCTTATTTATATCCCACCTTATAGATGGGGAACACAAGGCTTACAGTATTCATATGGCATGTCTAACATGGTTAAACTAGGCTTGAAACCCTGGATTTCTGAGTCCAAAGTCAGTGATATACCCACTTATACCAGACTCTTTCCCCTCTTTTAGTACATCAGTCCTTCCTCTATCCTTCTCTAATCAGTCAACCTCT
The DNA here is from genome assembly GCF_902655055.1 of Lutra lutra. Taxonomy (NCBI): domain Eukaryota; kingdom Metazoa; phylum Chordata; class Mammalia; order Carnivora; family Mustelidae; genus Lutra; species Lutra lutra. The sequence goes on from NC_062285.1 coordinate 105,059,593, forward strand.
TAGTCATTGCCTATTTTGAATTCTCTTGTATGTTCTACTCACTTTATTACAGCATAATTATTTGCTCTATTTTATCTCTTAGTACTAAATCATGAGTTCCAAGGGGCCAAAGAGAATTCCCTATTCATGTCTATATCTCAAGGCCTACACCTGAATTTTATTTCCACCTGTAGAAGATTGAGTGGACCAGTCTTTTCTCCCCCACCGCAGAGAGGAGGGCAGCCAGGGTTCTTTCTGGGCCCCTCTGAAATTCACAAACACTTCTACGAATGCAGAAGCATCCATGTAGAGATCGGTGGGTAACATATATGAGTAAGGAAGCTGGGGTAGAAAATTTAAAGCCTTTCAGATCTGGTCTAAGGATAAGTTCTTGAGCTTAGGAACTGTTTCTTGAAAGTCCTGTTACTGGGGAGATTAAACTACCAGCAATAATCAAGGACAGATTAGCAAGAGATGGAAGTTCCAGTGAAATCATTCATTGGCTAATTAAATTCCCTCTTCACTCAGATTTGCTACAATTAAAATAATAAAAGATCTGTTTACATATCTGATGCCTTGATATGTATTGAGAGATACAATATTCTTAAGTAGGTTTTCCCTTTGCTTTTCTCTGCTTTAATATAATACAGTCATTATCCGTGTGGGCCCACAGTGCCCTCTGTTAAATTCACCAACTGCTGTTCTGCACATTCCCTCAGCCAATTTATTTCAATTTCAGAAGGAGCAACCAACTCCACAGTGGATGTCTGCTGACTGCAGTTCCACACCATCACTCTTCAGGAGTAAACGTGTATCAAGCTAAAAGCTTCCATGTGTGAGCACAAATGTACTCTGTCCCCCAGTGGTGGGAGCAGCAGCAGCTCCAGGCATGACAGACCCATTTATGCACCTGAGGATCAGAGCTAGACAGCTCACCTGCCTCTAGCACAGGACTGGATTTTTATGTTACGAAAACCACTATAGAAAAATGTAAGAGATCATAAATATTTGGCGAAGAGAAGACTTTCACACTAGTCGTTACCCCACATAAGAGCTGGGTTGTGTTGACCACATAGCTGGTGGTGACCAGATATCATAAATGGGGGAAAAAAATGATAGAATTCTGAGGATAATGGCTTAAAACTTATAATTTTCATGGTTAGAGGTTTAGAGCCAAAGTGTTCAGATATTTTCCACAAATGTCTATCATCGACCTAAAATAATTGTGTTTACTAAATAAAGTTGTACTGAGTTAGACGCATGAGGTAGAAAAAATTTACTTTAAAAAAAGTAAAAAAAAATTTACTGGCCCAGAGCCAGTAAATGTGCTCCTTTGTCCCTATGACCTCCCCCGTCTTGCCCCTTATTTTCTCTATATGCTGATTACATCAAATAAGTTGATCTTTGTAGAAAAGACCTAGCCTGATATTTGACAAGATTCTTTATTCTTGAACAACATCATCACTTATCCCATTACCTTGCACTTGAGTAGTACATTAGAATGAGCCAGGTCACTACTGAATATGTGTACTTATGAATTACTGGTTATGTATTGCCACACTCCAGCTTAAACTATGATTTTCACACAGAAGTGGACGTTTCTAGAAATGTAGGTATAGCAATCCATTTACAAATTTGGGTTATATATGATGACAGGGTCAAATATTTTTCAAGTGTAAGATTATGCAATTTTTTTCCATGCAATTTGAATCAACAAGCCATTTCATTCAAGTCTACATACCATTATCACAGGTTACAACTGCCGCAAAAACAAATAACACATGTTCTGCTCTTATTTAAAGCAATAATCACATTTACCATCTCTGCTAGGTAATAAAGCTACAGCGCTCGTATAGAAATGAAGGAGGAAGAAAAAGGAGCATTTAGGGAATCGCAAAGTTGAGTCAAACACTGTCCATGTGTTACCTCCTCTCGTTCCACAACACAAAAATGAAGTAGCTATTTTCTGAGTTTTGGGGGGTATTAAGTAATTTACCAAATGTGTCCTGCTGGGTGTTGAATACTATAGCGCCACAGGCTTCTCTCCTGAGCACTCTGTTCTTCCATGGTACATGATTTCCCTGGATGCTCTGGTCTCTTTACATGATTTCAGCTGCTACTTATAAACTCTGATGAGTCTCCAATCCATTATTCCCCACCATCACCTTTCTTCTAAACCTCAGACCCATATACCCAGCTGCCTATCAGATAGCTCCCTTCCTTATCTCCTCAGACACTTCCTCCTCCAAACATCCTCTACTGAGTCCCCTGTTCTCTCTACTCTGTCCACTGTATTCTTCAGTGGTTGCTGGTACCACCAACCAGCCAGGGTAGGAGAGGGCTGGTCATTTTATTTCTCTCAACTAAACTTAATATCCTTCTATAAATTTTACCTCCTCAATATCATCCAAGTGCAACTAAGGGATCTCTGCCTGTTCTCTCCACCCGCAAACCTCTCTTTACTATGTCTATCATCATGTCATGCCTGAACGCCTCACAGTTTCTCCCACCTTCAGTTTTAACCCCTTCTACCATGTCTCCCACAACACTGCTGGAGAAATCTGTATAAATAATGTAGATATGCCATTGCCCTTTTAAAAACCTTAAGTGGCTCTCCATTCCATGTAGAAAACAGGATGAACTCCCTAATGGGGCCCTCTGTGACCTGGTTCATGCTTTCTTCCATAAACTTCATCTTTCTTCACCCCCCACCCCCACTTTATTCTCTGGAAACACCAACTCCTTCTATTTTTTCTTACATGATTTTTCTTTGGTCACAATATCCCTTCAACTTGGAAGTCCTTATTTACACCCTCACTTTTTCTACCTGATTCGTCCACCCCCTTTAAGATTCAGTAAATGTCACTATCACCAGAAATCCCACTTGACAGAGTCCTACAAAAACCAGAATGGTGGGTTTATATTTGGACATTCCTAAGTGTCTGAAGAATTAAGTTGACATCATTGGTGTTTGAGCTTAGTGAGCAGAAATATATGCTTGCAAATGAACTTGAAAAACCCAAGACTTGCTGAAACAAATAGAGAGGAACAGTTCAAATCATTTTGGAAAATTCCTTTATTTCCTGAATTAATTCGTAAGTTGGGTTTTTTTTTTTTCCCCTAAGCTGAATTACTTAAATAGCTTTATTCTCCCCTTGAGTAAGGATGGAAACTAATCAGGCATCCTCCAATACACAGAGGGAAAAGTATCATCTCCCTTCCTCTTATCTTAATCCCCAGTATAACCAGATGTAGTGAAGATCCCAGCTGCTTCCTAAAGCAGTGCTGTGGGGCAACAGGATCCAAAAGACTGCGCCAGCCAACCAAGCTTAACATTTGCATCCAAAGGCCTACCCAGAAGCAATAAATTCGGCTCTCCAGCTCCCTGTTCTCTGCTGTTTATGGGAAGTTTTACCACACAAAGAAATGGGCCTGTGCTTAGGGGAGAAAAACATTTACCCAAGTCAGAACATTCTATTGCCTTATGTGGTGATGTGAACCTCATCAACTCAGGAGAATAGAGCAATTAATTTTTATCTAATTGTTAAGGTACAAAAAAAGATAAAATCAGGTCCAGTTAGCTTCTCACGTTTGCAAGGTAGTTCATCTAAAGTTTCTGAAATAGGACTTGCTATCTTTAATATATTTTACATTTATGATAAAGGAACAGAGGAAGAAACCCCCATCATTGAACTGAGAACAAGTATTTTCCTTTTCTAGTCTTTGTACTAGAATACGTATACATATTTGCATGAATACGTATTTTTACACGATTAAAATAAATAGGCAAAAAAAAATACAAATTGCAAAATTTGAGACAGAAATCTTAGAACAGCTTCAGGGTGCTCGTGTTTCTTAAATTTCAACTTAGCAGCCAGATTTTTACAGTCACAGTATGTAATTTGCCCAAAATGACATAAGTTATCAGAAAGCTGGACTTGCATGACACATGCTTATCCAGTACCTTCTAGGACACTTCTGTTCCCTCCCCGCATACCTTAGCTGAGTCAAAGAAAAGCATAGGGGGAAAAAAGGACTCCACATGAAAAATGTGTATTTATCAAATATTTCAAGTGATTAAATATGTGATGAAGTTTTAAGAGAATTTCCTTCAGTGTTTTATTTGGATAGTCTGGAGGGAGGGTAGGCATCACGTAGATCTAGACTTCTTGCCTTGCAGCTGAGAGTTAAATGTACAAAGCAGGGGGCTACTCACTCATGACTAGGCCTCCAGTATCTGCCTTGACTCCCCAGCCCCCTGACCCAGGAGGAAGCTCCACTGCACCTTGCAAATTTTTCTGCTTTTCAAAAAGCAATTACGTATGAGGGTGAGCCAGTGTTCAGAGGAGCAAAGGATAATACAATGTTTCACATCTGCGCAAGTCATCTATGTGTAGTCTCAAATTATCTTTCACAGAATAGTGGGGCCTTAGTCCACAACGTCACACTGTTCTGCGTATGTACTCCAGGGTTGGAGTCTGTTTCTCTTCCCTGAAATTACTCCTAGTGTGTCTTTTCTTTCCTCTCCCTCTGGCAAACCCATTTCCCAATCAAGGGGATCCCATTGTTCACATCCACTCCGCTCTTTGCTCTATCTGACTCCTAGCATGTGGGGACTGAGTTTAGCTGCCAAGAGACCTACTTCAAACCACCTCCTTTCCAGGCATTCCTGGAGTTGGTGTGTGAATGGTATTGGTCTCTAGAAGCAGGCAACTTCATATGCTAATTGAAGGTGAAAGTTTTTTCTCTCTGTTGGGTTTCTCTAATAGCCTAGAACAATCTGAAATCGAATATAGAGTACACTTTTAAGTAACATCAAATAAATCTAGAAAGAAAGGTAGACTGCTATTCGACATTGCTAGTCTCTTGCTGATTTCGGCAGCAGGGTCTCTGGAACGGTGTATTCAATTTTATCCTTTCGACCTCTCCCCACAAGGGGCCTGAGACGCTCATCATCCACCTCTGCGATCAGCCACAAGCGACTCGGGGGCCTGTTCCTAGCTATGTATGCCTTGGAGAAGGTTTAAGGTCGGCTTAGTGAGTCTGCTAAATGTGTACGGAGCCCCCTGATATGCTACTAAAAGGGAAATTTTCTTACTAGCTGTTACAAAAACAAAACAAAACAAAAACAAAAACAAAAAAATCTGGAGCCCTGTAGGTTTTTTTTCATGTCCCAAGGACAGACTTTATATAAAGAAGTCAAACCTTTTTTTTTTTTAATCAATAACCTGTCAAGGGACTAAATAATATACAGCATAGTAGATGCCTTTCAAGTCAACACATATTTATCCCTGATACATGATAGCCAGACTTAGCCAAAAATGAAAAATCCTGCTCCCCCTGGTAAACGGGAACTAAGAAAACCTGCATTTAACCGTAGGTATCTTCCGTGTAACATATTTCCTGGCAAGGTTTATAAGATCCTCCAAATTACAGAACTACAGCACATGTCTTAAGCATACCTTCTTTCTTCAAACTTATCATCACTCATATAATTAGATATAAAAGACTACAGAAACGATAGGAAGTTCCTTCAACAAAAGGTCAATAAACAAATTTACACTCCAAATAAGTGTGTGAATTTTAACGAGTTATTAAAAGTTTCACATCAATTAAGATGTTATTAAATTTGAATATATCTGATTCAGATTCCAAATGTGGTAAGTAAAGCCATTTTTTTTTTCTGGTCACATATAAGTTCCATTTATTTTATTGCTAATAAATTAAGTCTGGAAAGTTTGTGTGAGAAATATGGAAATAAAATATTGGGACCATGATATTTAAGGTGTTTCTTTGTTTCTACCAAGTCCCTAGTAAATAATAAATTCTTCATTATTTTCAGAAAAGGGGGTTTTGGTTTTCCCCCTATTGTCCAAGCCACCAACTTACAATTCTAACTATTAATCCAACTTGCTCAATTTTTTTGAATAAATAATGACACCTCCTAACTAAGGTGATCATTAACATCCATCATTTTTAAAAGTACTTTGACGGAAAGTGATGAATTATGATGAGAGGTGAGCCTGGTTTTACAAGAAGATATTTTTCCCTTCCTGCAGGAGGTAAGTTCTGCAACCACCCCCAGAAATGGGCTTGTTTAATTAAGTTATGATGAAAAGGATGAACTATCTTTTAAAAGCTTCAAATTAATTTGCCATCTAATCCACATGTTTCTAAGGGGTTCTAACACCAAGCAAGACAGAAGCTGGCGGATTCCTTGGGGGAAACCTACCTGACATTCCCATCTAGCTAGAAATGGGTCTTAGGTTGGCTGCCTCAGCATTGCAATTTCCATCACTAAGCCCAATTCTTTGAGCCAGCCCATTGCTTCCAGTTACCCATCTCATGGCCCCGTGAGTATGGAGGTGAGGGGTGGAGGGTGGGGGGTGGTAGGAAGTATTTGCAGAAAGAAAACAGAAAAGGATAAATGTCCCGTGACCAACTTAGTAGAACTGATTATCAGATTCCTTGCTGCTACTTCAGAAATCAGAAAGGAAGAGAATCAAAGAAGAAACAAAATAGGCAATTATGTTAAGAAGAATAACACCTGCCCTTCTAGATACGAACATCACCCCCCCTTCTACAGATAAGGGAACTGAGGCTCATAGGACTGGAATGACTTGTTCAAGCCTGTGCTCCTAACCACAGCCCTGCGTTACCATATTGCCAATAGTCCGTTCACTTATAACTTTAGAAACACATGTCCTGCATGGGTCCAGTTCCTCTGTGCATGTCATCTTACTACGTATTTTTTCTTCTGGCTAAAATAAAATGGAAGCATTTTACAATTGACAGATGTCTAAAGCTTTCATTTCCCATTTTTGGTGTTAAGACCCAAAGGACTCAAATTAGTGATTCCTTATAAACCTGAAAAAAACAAAAACAAAAAAAAAAACAGAAACACTTTGTAAAAGTTACTAAATAAAAGTTCCTGTTTCTATGACCAGTAAATTGACAACAAGAAACACTGAATAGCTTCATTCTTCAATGGAGTGAAGAGGGAGCTAATTAAGAACTCTTAGAGACACTGGTGGGAGAAATACCCTTCTTCGCCCTGCTTCTATTTTTGTGGTTGCTCTTGTCATGTTTTTAGCTAACACTTGTCAAACACATATGATGTTCCAGGCACAGGACAAGAACCTGCATCTATGTATTGAATGCTTGCCACAACCCCATGTATTCACAGACTAAAGCCACAGTGAAAGTATCAAATGAAACTCTTACAGATAGACCAGCATTAACTCTCTAAAACTCACGTTTTTTACTCTACTCTAAAAAAGGCAGAAGTATATTACCTTTCAAAATTATGTAGCCTACCTTAGAGAAGAATTCTCTTGCACCAATGGGTTGTAACAGAAATAGGATAGATATCCAATGCTAGAATTTACTCTTTGCAACATTTTTGTTGTATCAACTTGGAGGCAATACCCAACCTCTCAGAACTTCCATTCCCCTACCTGAAAAGAAAATTATGATACCAAACCCAAGGACATGAGGAAAGACTTAGACAAACTATAGATAACCTGGGAATAAGAGAGCCCAATATGAGTATTTTTTTTCATCACCATCACCAGCATCTTTATTCCATGGTATGTTCTCTGATTCTGATAGAAAATCCTCCAGGTAGAGGCTGAATACATTGTATATATATATGAATGTGTGTGTGTTTGCATACACATAGATATGGGAGGGGGATTTTTTTTTTTAATTTGGTGACTAGATGATTACATCCCTATTCTTTTTTGAGATTATCAAAGGTCCAGACCATAAAAATTCAGTAAGTATGGAGTAGTGTTAGTATTATTAAAGGCCTTAATTCACTTCAAATGAGGTTAAAGGGAGAAAAAAAAGTTTAGACATTGTGAAAGATAAGAGAGAAAAGTAGAAACAATTGAGTGGGGGGAATACATTAAGTATTTCTTCTCCATTCTCTACCATTGTGTGATTTTTATTTTTCATAAGGACTATACAGCATCAACATACACATCCTTGATTCTTGTTCTTTCTAATAGAGACTAATCCACTCCATCTTTGGTGTGTGTCTTAGGGTTTAGCAGACCACTTTATCTCAGAAAATTAAATCACAAAACCCTCAAGAAAATTAGATAGAAACCCTTAAAAACTGTGTAAGTGGAAAATAACATGCCAGGTTTTTTTTTTTTTTTCTTTCTAATTCAGGACTCTGTTCTTCCTTGACAGACATTTTAAAGTAACAAAAATGTTCATAGTTCTTGTATTACTTACACAAAATTTAAAACATGAAAAAAAAAAACCTGTGATTTTCTCAACTGCTCTAATGTCAATATCACTTTGTCAATAGGTTTGTGATATTCCCAAAACAGGAATATGCACTCTTCCTGGAAAAGCCAGCCCTCACAGTTTCTCTCTGGTCTCTATTCAAAATCCACCTTGCCAAAGATGCCTTTCATAACCTCCTTGCCCACCCCATAATGGCCCATCCAGTTTTTCTGACCTTTATTTTCTTCAGGGCACTTGTTACCACCATGGGACATCTATCTGTTTAGTATCCTTCTCAAACCATTGGAATGCAAGCTCCCATGAGACCGGAGACTTTCTTTTGCTCACTACTGTATGGCATGAAGAAAGAATTTAGTGACTTTTTGTTAAATGAGTAAATAGTAAAACAACAAACAACAATAAAGTCTATCTTTTAGAAGAGTAAAGCCCTTATTTATTGGATTTCAGAAACTGGCAAAAACTAATACCAGCACATTTAAAATATGGCTTCTATCTTTATTATGTAATTTTGTGTGTGTGTGTGTGTGTGTGTGTGTGTGTGAGTGATGGACAGAGAAAGAGAGAAAGGCACTATTTAAATTGCTTTATAATACGATGGCATTGTCACGTAAGTGACTCCAGCCCAACAACCACTTTGGCAGAATTACATATGCCGTGTCAAATGATCTCATTTAGAGTGTCTATCTGGATACCTCAAAATGGTGTTGGTGAGATGTATTTTTAGACCCAGAGTAAGACAGGGTCCCAGATGTCCTCAATTACTGAATGAGCTGGTAAAAAGGGGGCAGTGGAGTGAAAAATACTGGAACAGTGACTCTGTTACCAAGACTGTAGTTAGGGTAGGGCCAACCAATTATGTCAATTCTGGGGTTGTCAACCTTGGAGTTTTAGTAATGAATTCAGGAAACCTCAGGCTTTCAACTTGAGAATTAGTGCCTCTGCTATATGATTATGATTCCGTGTTACTCAAATTCATGCAAGACTCCTACCTAGGACCACGCTTCATCAGGGGGAGGCTGTCAGAGCTCTGCGGGCCGCATCTCTCAGGGTTCAATCTGTTATCTCATACAATTAAGATGTGGCCCCAAAGTTTCCTATCTTTTTCACTAATATAAAAGCTCAGGAATGATCTAGACCTACCTTCCGTTAAAAGCAGACAAATGACATTTTTTTACTGAAGCATCATCCCTTATGCTTCAGAGTCTCACCCCGTCACCTAAGCTGCTCATCAGAATATTCTTTCCAGAGGCAGAAACAAACTCTGGTTAAATACAAGTTTCTCCATAGTCTTACAATTCAAAGATAAATTTTAGTCCCAGTCACACATTGGCTTTCTGGCCAACCTTTAATCTTTGCCTTAGTTTAGTACTGGTTGCAAGAAAGATACAGTGGGGGGAAATAAAAAACAGAAGTTCAATTTCCATCATGAAATAAACTGAAGTTCAAAGTTCAGTAATGTTAGCAGCAAGCACTTTAAGGAAAGTTTGGTTCGTATTGCATCTGAGTTTGTCAAACACAGCTACATGAATATGAGTAAGCTACTTAATATTTGTAAAGCTTAGATTCCTCACCTCTAATGGGAATAATGATAGGACCTAGCTCAGAGGAATGATGTGAGGATACTAAGTAAGTCTTGAACGAAGTTGTTGTGAGGATGAAGTAGAACAGTGGACATGAAGGTGACTACCACAGAGCAGGTCAGCATGTCCATTTCCTTCTCTTCCCCTTTGCTTGGAGCAGAGCCATTCTCTGAGGCTTTCACACGCTACCAGAATCCTGCCCTGATGTGACTGTTTCCAGCTGTCTTTAATCTGTCACACACATGAATAAAGGCTGATAGGAAAGTTAAAAAAAAAATTATCTTGTTCTTACTTATTAAGAACAATGAAAGGGGCCCTTCCTTAGGAATAAATGTTGAATCATGTTGGTGAAAGTGATTAATATCATTTAATATTGTTTAAATGTAGCTACTTAGAAATCAGCTATTGAGCCAGAGAGATGATAGATAGATAGATAGATAGATAGATAGATAGATAGATAGATAGTTATGGGGTGAATAAACTATGAAAAAAATCACAATCTGAAATTTAGGGTAAGGAAGGAAATTCTTAGAACCCTGTCTGGTGGTTGAATTATAACCAAGCACACTTATGTTTTAAACCTATGCTTTTCAGACTGCATACAGCATGGTGTACTCAAGTTGCAAGACAAACCTGGTACATTTTCCTAGAAATTCTATAGATCTTCAAATATTTGAAAGTTGTTCTTTATGTTTCTGCTCCAAAGTTTACAAATATATTATGAAATAAGTTGGAAAGTTCATACATATTTCTTAGAAGAAACTCAAGCCTTCAATGTGATTTTATGTTAAAAAAGAGTGACCTTGGGTTACAGTCCCCCAGAATCTCTTGATGTTATGTATTATTTCCCCTTTGCCTTTATGAGTACTTCGATTAAAAATTTTAGAAATACATTGTCAAAGGGTCACAACAATTGTTGTGGTATGAAACACAAACTTTTTACAATTCTTGTTCTGCTTTGAATTAGTAATGTATACATTAATTTTTGCTTGAGCAAAATATATATATGTGTATATATATATATATTGAGCAGAACAAGCTATAAGATACAATGGAGACCAGGACACAATTTGCCATGAGTAAGAGATAAAAGACACAGATGCATGTAAAGCCAAAAACTCTTTCTTGGGTTTATAAGAGCATAGTCAGTTGGATGAAAGTTCTAGTGAAAGGAAGAGAATTGAACAGTGAAGGAATTGAAGGAATTGAATGAATTCCTGAAGGAATTGAACAGTGCACTGACCATGGGTGCTTTTCTAAAGCTACTTAGGAATATTGTTGTACTCTAGGAGAAATTGTACTGAAAAATATACTACCTCATTCACCATATTTGATGTGAGTGTCAACCAAGATTTTGTATTTGAAAGTGTGTTAAAGAAAGTAAAAGTGGTCAGGAATCACTGGGTTAAATTTTGCAATGTAGATCAGATAGATAGTTATGGAGACTTACTGATACCTGTTAGCAGCATACCAAATGAGGCTTTTAATAAGTGAGTCTAAGTATAAATGTGTAAAAATCCATTTAAGTCACAAGGCTTTGGATGGAATATAAAGTTCTATCAAAGATGACTCAAGCGGGTATATTCTAAACATTTTCAGAAATGTATTATTTTGCAAATGGGCATAGACGTTTGCAAATGGACAGATGGAGAGCATTACACACACACAACAAACCCAGATTACATTTTTAGTTTAAAAGTTTGCAATTCTTTCTCAGAAACCCTTATATAAACAAGTCAACTTTTTCTTCTTTATACATAAAAACTTGGGAAATTTGCTAAAATTCACCAGGAATTCTTGCGTATATAGTCATGGTCAGCTAAGAAGAATTTTTTATGATCATCTGGAAAAGGATTCTTTTTTAATATTGAACGTGTTTTCACAGTGAGCTATTACTAGGTGACTCTAGAACTTAGGTACTAAAGTAGGACACTTCTGAGAGTGAGAGGCAGTGCTAAAACAAGATTGTCATTGCTCTACACCAGGCTATGCCATGGGCAAACTGGAACACACAGTCACGTTAGTAATAACAGCCATTACCTATCATTTGCCATCTCATACAGATTGTCCACCATCTCCAAATTAAAAGAGACGCATCATCATATTGCTCAAAGACGGTTCATAGGGGTCATGTTTCTGCACACCCTGAGAGCACAGAAGGCAGGTGCCTAGTTCCAAGTCTTTTCGAGAATGTTTGTATGGCTAACTGCTCTGGAAGCTATACAACCAGAGCAAAAGTCAAAGCAAGCTTGTAAAGGATCTCCCGGGATCCCATTGTAAGAGTTGGGTTTCCTCAGCTGCAGATTCCTCAGCTGTGATGCAAACTCCCAAAGGGCATGTCATTCCCCAGGGCCATGCCACGTGACTTTCAGGGGCCTAGGCATGTCAGCCGGGACTGGCACAGATGAAGCCCACGCTGCCTGCTGTGCACAAGGACTATGACAGTCCTATTAAGCAGCTCTGAACAAATTATTGCACTTCTCTTTGGTCCCCAATTTCCCCATCTAGAAAGTAGTCAGGAGGGAAGCTGGCCTTTTAAGGTCCTTATGAGTCTAAACTCTTTGGATTTGACTTAGTCTGTCTCATAACCCTGTCCTTCATTTTTATCAGATGATTTATTTATGTGTGGCGGCAGGTGGGAACTTACAAGGCACGAATACTAGAATGCGGAAGCTCCTTATGGAGGATCTATTCTAGATATTTACGTAACTACACTCTGATAAATCCTAGAACTCTTCAAAAAAAAAAAGATTTGGGGATTCTAAAACGCTTGTTCAATTTTCATATAAATTTTAACTAGTTTCTCAGTTGTAACCAAACAACACAGACACTCAACTATATTATAAGCCAAATACAAACACGAAGAAGACCAACAGTAAAGTAACATATCCTTGTTGACCTTACAGAATGCAAATACCATACAATCTAATTTCTAAAATAAACTTAAGAAGTGAAATGTTTCTTTGGGCTGTTCTCTATAGGGGCAGTTAAAAACAACCAGTCACTTTGAAAGGCTGATTTTATCAGAGATAAGAAATACTGTTGTGTTGCAGGAATATTAGTCTAACGAAAGGGGCTATCATGAATTGGGGTAAAGAAGAAAAGAAAGTAGAGCTAACTGGATATGTATGGAGCTACTCTAATTTAGTTGAAGTTTTTTTTTTTTTCCTTCTAAGTTGAAGATCCCATTTTGTTTCCTTTGAAGTCAAGTAGGTACAATAATTTGGAATGTGGGTTTACTACAGTGATTTTTGTTCTTATTGGACAAATGTTATTAAAAGTTTCCTTGAACAAAAGGATTTGCTTTGTCATCGTTCCTGCTTGGCATTGCTCCCTGCAAGGATGGGATGACAGAACTGAACTTGGGAGGAACCAGCCAGAATGCAAAAAGGTTAGGTATGAAAGGCCATCCCGAAGAGGAATCACAGAATCCAAGGGCTGCCTCACGGACAGGAAAATGTCAATGTCACTCCTGCCTCTCAGTGCCTGCAGAAAAATGGCAACTTTGGCAGGAATAGGAAAGGTGAACAAAGTAACCAGTATTGAAAGGAAAGATGAAGAGTGCAAGTTTAGAGAGTTGGAGAGAGAGTTGTAGAAACAGCAGGCCATTTGGTATAAATCTCCAATGAACAGACCAGAACTAAGGAGAGAGGCCTAGACAGAATTGTGGATTTGGTAGTCATCCATGTCTATAGATTACAGGCTTCAGATACCAGAAATTATCTGTTATTCTTGAATCTGGAAGTGCCAGTCCTGCTGGCAATTTTCTGCCACTCTTTCCAATAGAAAGTCCATTCCGATTTCACTGTGACTCAGTAAATTGCCTCAAATCTCATAGACTGTATTTTCCTTGTTGCATGGCATCAAACCCAAATCTATTTCCACTTTAAAAGTTTTAAAAACAGTGTTGTATATATGTAAACTGGGTAATTACATCTTCCTCTACCTGAGCAATATGGAAGTGTGAAAAAAGTAATAAATCATTTTCACCAATCAATGCAAGTAATTCAGGCTTACAAAGGCATCGTTGAATTACTATAAAAGAAAAGGAGGCCTGACAATTTCTGTTTGATTGTGGGATGTATAGCCTCATCAAAATGACAAGGTAAATGCCGAGGAGCATTTTTCTGAATTTGGAAGAATTGACTGAGTATTCAGCAGAAGCTAAATGAAATGTCAGGGTAACAATGAAGATTTCGCACTCTGATGACTGGTACATAGCAAGATTTGATTGTGGCTTCATGAAAGTAGAAAGCTGAACTTTCAAAGTCATTGCCCGTACTAGTATAGAATGCTCCTTTATTTTGCATTCAAGGTTTTTAAAAATACATACATTTTTAGGTTGCATGTGACTTGGCGAATGTGTATGTCTGCTAATCCCATTTCATCCCTTGATTCCATAGATAGTTTTTCTATTTCTATATAAGCAGAAAATGAGTCTAAACTTTTCTCAGGTAATAATAAGTATCAAGGTTTCACTGAGTATCTACCAAGTGTCTACCACCAGGTTGGGCGTGATTGAAGTTCAAGACTAAAGAAATAACAATCTATTGGGGAGGCAAGATTGAATGTCATGAAATTATTATTCAGCGTTGCATTCTGTAATAAGGAAGAATAAGAAATTTGGGTGGGAAACGGCCTCTTAGTTGACATGAGCATCTTGCTTTCGACTGGGAAAGGACATCAGCTCAATCTCCATTGTGCCTTTATTTTCAGGGCTTCCAGGAGACAGGGGTTGGTGGTGGTAAATGGATGCTCATTCTCTTAGCAGAAGTAGAATTTGGGGTTTTTTTGGAATGGTCAAATTTGGGTTTTGGGGGATTTTTTGGAATGGTTGAATTTCTGAACAAATAAGATTCTGGCAAGAGTAATTAAAATAAAGTGTTCACTAAAAGCTTTTGCTCTCTGACCTGGAGGAAGAAAACCCAAGTGGCAAGCTTTTACTCCAAACCATGCCATAGCTCTGAAGCCCAGAATGGTAGCCTGAGACAGCACTGTCTGGAAACTTCCTGGATGCCTGAAAGGGGTTGGTCTGAGTTCAACTCAGCCTGAAAAATATGTTTATGTTTAGAATAAATACTTTTATTTTAAAATTTAACATTTAGACAGAAAAACACTTAATTTTCCATTATTATAAAAATAAATTCCCATTAGTAGAGTAGACATCCTTTCAGCTGCTCTCTATCAAGCTCTTATTAACAACCACACATCTGCTAACTGCATTACCTTGGTTAAACCTCATACAATATTATGACGTTGGTATTTTACCTCATTTTTACACACACACAAGAGACATGGAGAAGTTAAGTGACTTGTCCAAGACCCATCAGCTCACAAGAGGTGAGGCTGGGATTAGAAACCAAACATGAGGATCCTAGAATCATTTTGTCAACCAACGCCTTATACGCCTTATATTGCCAGCCTTGACCAGCAACAAACTTCAGGTATTACACACGAATGCGCTTGGGCGAGTTTTTTCCTGATTGCAAACAGACCTCTATTCCCCGAGATTTTTTTCTGTATTTGCACATTACTATTAACACTATTTTCCATAGCTTCTAACAACACATATTATCCTAATAATGACATTTTAATTATTATTGAAGGTAGCTAGTCTATCTCTTTAATTTTCATTTTTTAATGTTACCCAATGCATTTTTTGCTGAAGTATTTCTTCTTGGTCAGTAACTTATTACTTTTGTTAAACCAAAAGAAAAATCTAAATGAGGTTATTTCATGTAAGTGGAGTCCCTTGTATTTAGTCCCTTGTATTTAGAGGGGGAAATAAATCAAGTTTTTCATTAATTATAAAGGCAACTAGTCAATTTTAAATAGGGGCTCCCTCTGCATTTTAAATTGATTTTCCTCTCCATTTTTAATTCTGCAGGTATGAGTTTGTCTGGGGAATAAGAAAAATATCAATTATTTTCATTATTCCATGTACACAAGGTATGCATAGTCATTTCTGTAGGTCAGGTCAAATATTTTTTTCTAAAATAGCATTCCTTTGCATCCAAAAAACAGTAAGAACAGTTAGGTCCATCGTTTATTGAATAACTGATACATTTCAGGTATTGCACCTGGAACTTTTTTAGTGTTTGGCACTACATGTAATTAATATTCATGACCATCTCATAAAGTAGCTATCATGACCCACAATTATACAAGAATAATGTGGCTCAGAGAACTGAAGCACCTCTCCTAAATCATAAAGTTTAAATGACAAAAGCTGTTCCCCCAAACCAAGACCGCCTGACTCCTAACAGTAAAATTTTATCCTTTCTCTGTGCTCCCTCTCAGGTACCTTTGAAAATATTGAAAATTAAACCATCAGTGTACAAATAAATTCTTGATCCTGTTTATTTTTTAATTCTTATTTCATTAACATTTTAATGTATATTCTTCGATCTTAAATGAAAAAAATTATATTTAGCTCTAATTCTCTATTCTATTTCTTTAAATATTCAGTATCTTATTAACCTTTTGTGAACATTGCTGACCTTTTCCAGCACCGGTATTTATGTATACAATCCTGCTTTTGTATTGACTATGGATATTTCTTTCTTTATCCCTGCACAAATCTCTTTGCTGTCATGTTGTTAGCAGATATTTATTCCACTCTGCAAGGAGTAATGCATAAAAATATGATCATAGATATTCATGTCCTTTCTCAAGCCCCAACACATACTGATTTAACCATCACGTCATTCATAGATATTTATTTCAGCATGACAAGAAGAGCAACATAAATAATTAATATTGATTCCCCCAATCTTGCCTCTAACTCATATAGCTTTCACCAGTACTGATTAATAGAGAAATACTTTACCTCTGAAGCTCTCTGACATTTAAATATTTTTACTTCCATCTCAAAGCTCACTAAATAGTACTGGGTTACACAAAAAGAACTGCTAAAAAAGCAGTAATTCAAACTAAGAACTTGAGAAATCATGTGTAACCAAAAAATTTCCTGTAAAAGTTTGAAAGGGTGACATTAGAAACTTATATTCTCAGCATCAAGTTTATATTTTTAATTTCAGTGAAAGAGGTATAAACATTGCTCTTTAATAAAAAAAACTTGAATATTTTGTTGCATTTCCCACATGCAACAAAACCACCAATAATTATTGGTCCATTAGTGTTTATGATTTACTCTCAATTTATAAACACATTACTCTGACTTCCATTCACCTTCTCCTTTTGACCCCAGCCCTGCAACTTTGGACCAGTTATCTAACCTTTCCAAGCTATTCTGTTCTCATCTTTCACATGTAAAACCAATGCATTAAATGAGAGAGAGAGAGAGAGAGTGTGTGTGTGTGTGTTTGTGTGTGTGTTATAGCATATCTGCCTAAGATATATCAACACATACATATTATAGACTATATATCAGTAAATATATGTGATGTGATATGTTATATTTATTTATATAAACATAATATCTGGCATATATGTAGTAGGCTCTCAATAAATGTGAATTTCTTCCCTTTCATGTTTACCTCTGTATCACATACTGTGGATTTTGTTCAGTACATTGTACTTTGCAAGACAAAGTAAGGCAAGTAAGTCACCTCCATCATGCATAACATTTAAGATGGTATCAAAACAATCAGTCACCACATACCCAATGTTTTTTAACATCAGAGTTTATCCAAAATTCCATGATGAGCAAAATACCCAAATGTTAAATAAGGCAGGATCGGTATCACTGGTTTTTCCTTCAGCACAGGCTCTGATACGGCTCGGCCTCACACTGCTTTCATCAGAATCACCTAAGCCTGTCTCGGAGCTCCCAGTCTCTCCACAGAGACTCCTCCTACCCACGCTCTTAGTCCTGGGCCTCATGCAGAGGCAGCTCACAGCCTCATTCTGTTAGCCCAGTTTGAGGACAAAAGGTTGAAGGCTTGAACCTGGAGACAGGAATAAAGGCTGGAATGCTGAGGGTTTGAGCACAAAGCAAGAATGGGAATGTTTAGAGTCACAGAGATCTAGTAATGAGAGAGTTTCAGATCTAGACCTTGCCAAGCTTAAAAGGCCACAGACGACAATCTCATTGCCTGTTCTACTTCAATTTCCCCATCCAAAAATGATTTCTGACCATGGCAATAAATACATACCCATGTTCCTATAATGTTTGGGGGAAGCACAAAATAAATTTCTGGTTCTGCTTAGACTTATTTTTCTTTCTATCGGACTTTGTGGAAAAAAAAATGCCCTGATGATTAATAGTCCTCTCTCTATATATATCCATATATATAGATGTAGAGTTGATTTTAATAGTGCTTCTTAGAAGTTACAATGTTACATTCTCTATCACGTTTTCTGTGATTTCATGGTGCACCCATTCCCGAATATGTAAATAGGCCTCTACCGAAACCAGATAGTAGGCCAAGTTACAATGCTTGATGTTATTTGGTTTTGACTGATTCCCTCACTGACACAAGACATTTCTCTCTTGGGTGTACCCCAGAGGAAGGAATTGTATCACCCACAGGCAACCCAGTAGCAGAATAACAAGGCCGTGGTGCCGAACGACTGGGTGACAGTGGTTCTATCCCTCAGCTACTGCGCTATTCACAAAACCTATCTGCAGTTTATGTTGCCATGTATGCAGCGTTTCAGGGGGACTCGGGGTTG
This sequence comes from Lutra lutra, assembly GCF_902655055.1. Taxonomy (NCBI): domain Eukaryota; kingdom Metazoa; phylum Chordata; class Mammalia; order Carnivora; family Mustelidae; genus Lutra; species Lutra lutra. The sequence continues at coordinate 105,078,048 of NC_062285.1, forward strand.
GCAAGAAAAGACCATCTGAACCTACAGAAAGTCCTGAATTTATTTAGCAAGTGTGCTGAAATTAATCGAAACACAATGGCTCTGCACAGCGGGAGCAGACCAGCAGCATATGGCTTTCCTCTTGCCCCTGGCTTCCCTGAGGGGCACACAGCTGCCAGAGACTCACTTCATCTGGGGGAGGTCCTGCAAGCATTAGAAATAGAGCCAAGATCTTGCTACACCACAGTCTTTCAGAACATGGGGCATACGGCACAGTCCAGGGAAACTTGGGCTAATAACCTATGTGCTTCTATTAAGGGAAAGACTACCGACTTTAGACTCTACAGGTTCTTCTACAAACTGTCCAGGAAGCCCCCGTCTTCTTCTGGAATAGAAAGCAGAGTCAGGTTTCTCTTTGTAGTGGAATTTGGGTATCCCCAAAAGCCATTTTCTAACAGAACACTCCTTTAGTATGATTTTACTAGCTGGTTTTAGTATACAGTTGGTCTGAAGGGAACACCAACTTAACTTCTCTGGAGTACATTTAGTTCTTACTATATGCTAAGTTAAGTTCCTACTGAATCCTTAGAGCCAATGAATGAGTTTGAACCCAGGCCTACCAACTTCTAAAAGACTCAGTGCTTCATTACCATGCATCAGAGTCATCTGGAATGGTATCAGTTGCAGAGTTTCTGGATGCCTCCCCAGATTTACTACTAAACATTAATCTCTGGGTATACAACCCGGGAATTGTTATTTTTACAAACCCCAGTTGACTTGTGCACACTAAAGCCTGGCCGTCAGCAGCTTGCATTTACTCCCTTAGGATTTGAAATTCTTTGTTGTCTTAGAGGGAGAAGCCCACAGGCAAACAGGCTGGCAGCCCCACAGTGACAGTGGCACCTTGCCCCCCTCAAAAAAATCTCCACGGCTACTTGGCATCACTAATGCTCTAGTCACTACGCCAGCCTGAGCTCAGCCAGGTTGAGCTCAGAACAATCTGGCTGCCAAAGCCACAGAGTCATGGGAGGAGACTCCCTAAGTGTTCATCTTTTAAAAAGTAGGCCAGCCTGTTCCCCTTGCCTTCTATCCTGAGTTTCATTAAAACACAGACTATTTATATCTGTGGAAACACGCATGTATGCCATCTGTTTCCTTTCGGATATCAAAGTTCTATAATGTTTTCTCATTCAGCAACAAATATTTCACCCTTCATTATGTTAATTCATCCTCATCTCCCCTTCTATACCTGCTTCATCTGGTCAGATTCAATGTAGACACAGATGTATACATGAGCCTCTTATTATACTTACCTTTTTCCTAATTTAGGCCAAAGGAATTTTTGTATTTTAGTATCTTGGGACACCGTAGATTCCCCATTTCTTCCAAAACGCACTTCTTTGAAAATGTACAAATAATATATATTTGTATCTTAACTATTTCTTAAGTTTAAATATTATTTAAACATGAGCTATTGCTTAAGTTGTTATTATTTAAACATGAGCTGTTGCATATATGAGACAAGCTAGAATGGACGATTTAACTAAAACAATCTATTTTGTTTCCATTAATACTATTGTGTTTATATCGGTTTACACATTTGAAAAACATGAGGCATATAGGCTAGTGACATTATTTTGCATGTCATAGCACAAAACAAGTAAAACAACGTTCTAGCATTGTCAGTGAAAAGAGATGATTGAGTAATTGGGGTAAAGACTAAAAATATTTATATTAGTAATGGTTACTTGGAAATGGAAGGCCAGATATTATTTACAACAATACATGCAAACGTAAAAGTGCTTTAAAACAAATGTCTTTATACACACACACACACACGTATATCTGTGTGTATGTGTGTGTGTGTGTGTGCGTGCGTGTGTGCGCGTGTGTATTCCAGAAATATGTTACTTGACCTAATTAAGTTGGGCCCAGGATATGACATTCACTGCTTCTACTGCTTTCATGATTTTTTTGTAGTTTATTGATCCCATATCTTCTAAGGAGTATCATGGGGATGTAAGAACACATTGCATTAGGATGCATAATTCATTAGGTTAAACAGCATATGTCATTGACTTGGGTTTCCTTCTTCAGGGTGGCTCCTGAAGTACATCAGGATCCAGCTTAGCTAGCAGCAGTTTGAGATCCAGAATTAGCATATTGTTTCTCTGAGAATGCCCTTGAATGTGCCTGAGTCGCTGTCTTGTGCGAGGCCTGAGCAGAACTGCTGAGAGCCAGAGAGGAAACAGATTCCAGGCACCATGTAGGCATCCTGTGTGGCTGTTGCCTAGGTGGTATCTCACGAAAGGGCTTTAGGAAATGTCAGGATCATCGGTGACCGACTGACACAAAGTGCAGGTCAGTGCCGCACCTGGGGACTTCACAGCTCACACAGGCTACAGCACACCTATGCCGAGTTCCAGAGCCAGGTAAGCATCTCACCCTCGATTCTAATAGTCAGAAGTTACTACTGAGAAATAACTGAGAAGTTAAGGCCTTTCTGCTATTTGAAAATTAACATCATTTCTCTTTTTATGTGAAGGCTTAAAAATGTGCATTTTCTGGAAGGTTTAAAGATGGAAATAAATACATGGAAGGCTGGGATAAGCAAACTAAAGCTATGGACAGAGAAAAGGAAAACAAATCAGCCTTCATGTAGACCAACCATGAGAAACTTAGCAATAAGACTTTTTTTATTAATCTCACATGCCAGGAGACAGTCACTTACTAAGACAGATAGAATAGAATGTTTCCATTTGGCAAAATGCTTGGAGGTGAAGAAAATTTTAATCAATCAAATGTGACCATTAGTAAAATGAGGAGAAATAAGACACTATAAGCATATCACAATTTCATATGAACTTTCATTTGTCTTTTGAGCAGCAGGATAAAATGACTGTCACTGCTTTTAATCACTTGAGAACCAATTCTTTTCAGAGTTCTCTCACTTACCGTGGAATATACCTGTGTATGATGCAAACAGAATAGTTGATTTGACTTGTATTAGCCACAAGACACTTGAGGAATGTCACTTTTGCTTATAGAAAACAAAAAGGCATGCAGGATATATCCTTTGGCCTCAGGAGCATTTTAAGATAGAAGGTCAAACTCAAGTTGTCCTTGGGCAATTAAACACAGGAAATAACAAAACTTCAAACCCTAGATTATTTCCATGTAACACTGTGGGGTCCATGATTTGGAGAAAATCTTACATTAAAAAAAAATTTTTTTTTTTAAAGATGGATGATTAGTGTAGAAAGTAATATACAGTTTTCTCTGGTGATACTCCAAAAATGGATTCTTAAGAGCAGATCCTGTCAAGATCTTTTCATGTTGCTAGGAGAATTGTTACCATAGGAACAATGGTACTAGTAAGCACCACTTACCACACAACATGTTACCCGAAAAGTAATTTAATTGAAGTATTTTCAGAATTTTATATTGTGGTCTTTTGCAGCATTTGTTTGTGAATAGTATCATGTTATCCCTGTTTGAGGCAAGGATGGGTAAATTTGTCCACTGACAGATTTTATTGGCTTAAATCCTCACTTTGTTACACTGAAGTTGTGTCTTTTTTTGGCATCTAAGAAAAAAAAAGCTTCATTATTCTCAGTTCAACTGTCATTTTTATTGGGGACACAGAGTTGCAGAAGTGGTGGGTGTTCAATCCTGATGGGCTGCCATCATCAAATAAGAAAACATTGGTACTGCTGCTGATGTAAGTCCTGCTTCACCTGTAACCCAGACATTTTATCCTGAGTATTATTTTGAAAACACAAAATCAGAATAAGTTGCCATCATCAGTTTCCTGAAGATATGCTTTTTTTCTCCTATTTCATTAAAGATCACAAACTCTGTTCAAGTGGAAGAGAGCTCAGTGTAAGTTATATTCCTTGACTTCCACCTTTAAAATAATATTTAATAAGACTACATTACACAGGTACTGAGTAGAGGCCCATGGTTTAATGTTCAAAGAATATGCTAGTTCAGGTTACAGAGCTCTCTAAAACCAAAAGCTTGAAGTCTGAATTCAGGACTTAAAATGTTAACATGCTGCCAGAAAACCAATTGGGAGAAACATTCTCACATCGTGGTTTGAATTTGTGCAATGTTTATGGATTTCTGAAGTACTAAGTAGAAAGTTTTAGAGCGGTATTAAGGGAAGATAAAGCACACTACACTTAACCACAATAGGCTTCTGCTAATGTGACATCCATCACCACTTCTTTGACCTGCCATTTCCTCCTAAATTAGCTCATTTTACTATAGATCAAATTACTTTTCAATTTCTATCAATAAAGAGTGCTATCTATTACAGTAACTATGCAATATACTGTCAAAACACCAAAGTTATAACCCCTGAATTCCAAAGGCAGACAGGAAAGCAGAGTCAATAATGCCAGTTAATAAGGATTATGTATCCAATAACTTACATAAAATATTGCCTTTACGATTTAGAGAATAGAGACACAGACCATAGGACCCAAGTCTCTTCCCTGACATTCCTTAGTGAGACACTCTTTTTCCCATGGGCCAGAAGGGCATGGTTTAATTATCTCCTCAGCCCACCCTGGGATGAGGGAAGGGGGCTTCTGACTGTCTGTGAAAAGATATTTCCAAGAGCGCCCAGATCATAGGCATCCGTGGCCCAGGTGGCACAATTCCCACTTACAGATGACTTAGTTAGATAGCAGGAGAAAGTGATCTTTTCAACCAGACCCTCTTACCTGGGTCAGTCACGACAACTGCTCGCCTAATGGGAACATCAGAAAAACCTTCACACCCTGGCTCAATTTGTTTTGAAAATCTTGTCTCCCGAGGAGTTAGATGTGGGGTAAGCTTCCAATATACTTTCATTTTTAACTAGCAATAATTCTCCTTAACCTTTCCAGGATGGAAATAGCCCATAACAACCTGTACCACCAAAATAATAAACCTTCCATCCCACTTAGCGGTAGCCTGAAGGTACTTTCTGTATTTTTATCGTGTCAGTATTCTGCATCATATTCGGCACATGGTCCTCTTAGCAATCAAGAGTGTCAGAATCTAACCTTACCCTGAACTATTTGCTCTCCCTTTAGTCATCATAGAGCAAGAATGTTGGTATTAGCAACTCTCCAAGCCTGGGTCTCCAGATATAGAAATTAGAGCATAACTTTACTCCATAGCATTGGAATACTCATAAGTATTAAACTAAATAATACATATAAAGGTGCATAGCATAGTAACTGTAATATATTCTTGAATAGAGGATAGTCTACCATCACATTATCTGCACAACTGGTTAAGAAGGAAATTAGACTAATATATCCCTAATTGTGATCAGTTTTATTTCAGTTTATTTTACATTTCACTCCTCTTTGTGACTACCACCCATGTATCTTTTACTTTGAAATCTAAAATTAGTTCAAATTCCAGATTGGTGTTTTTCATTTTTTTTTTTTTTTTTTTTTAGATCGGTGTTTTTCAAACTCGCCCTCAGGAAATGCCCATAGTAATTCAAGAAGTACAATGTAGAAAAAGCATAAAGTCATAGAAACCTGCAAATGTTAAAGCCTAACAAGTCATCAGTTTTGTTTGCCTACCCTCAACTCTGGAGGTTATTTTCCAGTCTTTGTTTCTAAGGTGCCAAATGATGACACTGCTTCTATTTATTCCCCTTGAAAATTCTCCATCAACATATATTACTGTCAAAGACCTCTCCTAATAGACCAAATTTTATATTTCTACTCATTCTATTCTGTGACTTTTAGGTATGATCCAGAGTATTCCCTGCCTACAGCCGTACCACCCTGAACACGCCCGATCTCATCTGATCACAGAGTATTCCCAAGCTTTGCAGTTCTGTCTTTCAGACTCCCATATATTGGAGGGAAAATCTACCTTATTATTGTGGTGTTTTTTTGTTTTGTTTTGTTTTGTTTTTTTTCATGATTTCCTAAAGATTTTCTCTCACTTTTCTGAGCAAAGAACCAATGCTTACTTACATCTTTTGTAATATAATTTTTACGGTCCCTAGTGCTTCTTAGTATAAGATCTTCTAATTCGTATATTCGATTAGATTGCCTCAAAAGACAATTTCATCTTATTCCTTTCATTGTGTTGGCACCTCATTATCTTACCTATTTTTTATAGTTCCCAGTCTTAATTATATCCACTTAGATCCTCACAGATGTGTACAAAAGAACTCCTGAACACAAATGTACACATACACCACACACTGTATCAAATTCCTTTGGAGTAGAAACCATGAGATATAAGTTTATTTGGTGCCTAAAATCACATAGCTAAGAATTTTGTACATAGTAGTTAGTTCATAAATATTATAATGAATTTTTTTTCTCACATAGCAAGTTGAAATAAAAACAATCACTTTCCTAAGACTGGAAAGTTAGATAGTAAGTTCTACTCATTTAGAAAGAAAATATAAAGACTATTTTAGAAAAACTTCTTAAATCAAAAATTATCAGTAAAATAATGAACAAATGAGGTTCAATTAAACTCAACTTTTAGGCTGCTGTATAAAAGCTAGCCACAAATTTATAAACAATAAAACAACCAAAATCCCCATGAAATCTCCGAAATTATTTTAGTCACATCTGAAAAAAATATTTCTGCAAACCAGGCCACAGAGGTTATTCTTTTATTAGTGTTTATTTCTCCATTTCAATTACCCTTTCTTTTAATCATTCTGTTTCCTACCTTCTTATAATCATTTGTCATAATTACCCTTGCAAGTGTCCTGGCACAATGGGATTCAGTGTTGATTTCATATTTCTTTAGCAAACCTCCCTTGCCAACTTCCAGACTTTTTAGACTTTAGTCCAGAGTATTTTAGACTTCTAAATATGCCTAGTTACTAATTACTCCTATTAAATCACTTTGCATGGATATCATCCCTTTTACTACTAAGACCTTATATTTTTTCCTCATTTAATCCATGCATGGATATCATCCCTTTTACTACTGATAAGACCTTATATTTTTTCCTCATTTAATCCATTACAAAAGTAATTATGCAATTATCTGTTTGTCTAATATTCTGAGTCTTCCTCTAAATTGTAGGCTCCATGAAGAGAGTTTAGTTCTCTACTACATCTCTGTCTTAACTCACTCCTCTATGTCTAGTATAGTACCTCACATTTAGCAGTTAGATAGCAAATAATTGCTGAACAAGTGAAGAAATGGATGACAGGATGGATACAATTTTATTCTGGTAAATTTCCACTCCCTTAAGCAGCTGATGAACTTATCTTTGTACATCTTTATTTCTTAGTACTCCTTGTATAGTTATGAATTACCCAGCAACATAATACTAAGTTACCTATGGTTTGTCTATGTGTAAAGAAGAGCTAGTGATATTTCCCATGAATTTTGCCCTTAACAAAAAACTGGTTGAAAAGAATCTATTGAATTTCTTGCTGAGTCATTCCTACTATGGGAACTTCATTCTCCTAATGGTGAAGCACACAGGGCAGGGAAATAGAAGCTGGAGTGGGTTAAATTGTGCTTCGTAAAGGGAAAAGGGGCTTGGCATTGAGAAAAAATCGACAGACTTTTCCCCATAATAATAATTAAACAACAAATCAATTAAGTCAAGGATCAGTCATTTGGGTTAAACATCATCATACTGGTTGATGTCCAGTGGATGAAACGCTGATATAATTCCTAACATTTTATGTTTCATAGGAGATTTCTGTATTAAATAGGAAAATTCCAGTCATGTCACTACCTAGTAAACATGCATAATGTTTACTATGTAATTTGATATGTCTTCATTTGTTTTAATGATAGGATCTACACTGTTTAACAAACTCTGTTCTTTTCTCAATAATTATTTCATCAATTTACTAATTATTGGTTTCAGACTTTACAGAACAATCTTCAATCTAAAAAGTTTCAAGACCTTATCTGCTCATTTCCATTTTTACCTCAAGGGCTTTAGATGGTAACAAATTCACTTAGTATTACCTAATATGTACTATATGCCTAATAATATGGTACCCAGTTTTCTAAATGTATGAAGCTTTGACCCATTTTCATTAAAAATCTGTCTTTCTAACTTAATTTAGAATATAATCTTTTTAAAAAATATACAATTTAGTGTATCTTATTTTGTTATATATACGTTTAAAAGATCATAATCTCACCTAACTCATCAAAATTACATGTTTATTTTTAACTAATTCATTCAGTGCTTTTAAGCAAAATAATATTGTTCATCCCGAGAACCATTTAGCCATATTGAATCTGAGTTATTTGGGAATTAGTATAGCTAACAGGTGCATGTGTTCACAGTATGCAAGATGCCATTATCATACCTTGCAGTTTTTATTATTAAATTCACTCCTCTCATAGCAAAAGCCCAATGGAGATTGGCGTCATTATCAACAGACCTATTTTGCAGATGAGTGTGGAAAGGCACAAAGGTTTAAGTAACTTCCCCAACATCACAGATTGAATGAATTAAAGTCAAACAGTTGGACTCCAGAGCCCAAGCTTTAAACAATTATGCCATGTAAACTGCCTGTCTTTTTACATATCATAGTTTAGGTCCAATGGAAAAGAAGGAAAAGGAAAATGCAAAAAAAAAAAAAAAAAAGGCAAAAAAGAAATAACTACAACAAAACAAAAACTACTTCAGATCTCTAAGAGCTTTTAATAATGAAAGAATTTATAACCCAATACATTAACCACACTCCTTGTCCCAAATATATTCCCACAGATAGTCTGCATCTTTGCACACTCAGAATCAACCTCATACATACATCCACATACACACTTTAAAGCACAAAGCAAGTTACAGGAGAAAGTAAATTAACCTTGTGTAGGAAACAGTTTATTACAAGGAACAGAACCAGTATTTAGGGGTTTAAACCATATACCAGGCCTTTTCCTTATATTCTCTTATGTGTTCTTCATCCCTTCATAGAAAGTACAACTGAGGCTTAAGGAAGTTCAGTGATTTGCGGAGGATCACAAAGATGATTATGAAAGAACTGGAATTTAAACCAAGTTGAGTCCAAGCCCTTGACACCACCACACCACAGGGCAGAAAAGATGATGTTTTGAGTGGGGTGAAATGCTAATGTACTCAAGTGACTTGTCACAGAACCCAGCAGGAAACACTAAGAACAAAAAACAAACCTGTCTCCACTTTAGCAATTTTGGAAAATAATTAGCTTTAAGATCTGGCTTTGTGGAACGATGCGGTAGAAAAATAATCAGAGTCTGTTGAAATTCATCACAGAAAATTTTCTGGAAATTTATAGACCTGACATGGGTTTTTGAAGAAATTATGATAAAAACCTGCAAGGTAAAGGTGATATAAAAACTATATAGCACATATCTACTTATAAATGCATAAGTCTCTAGAATGTAATTATCATTTATAAAGTTAATCTTTACAATCATTACCAAAAATTACTATTTAAGCTGCCTAGTATTTGTTCCTCTCATTAGCTAGGAGAGCTAGTATCATACTGATTCTTAACTAGTATCATACTCATCTCTTAGCTAGTATCATACTGATTCTTAACAATTACCTTCTTTAATCTCTTAGCACATAAAAACACAGGCATTTTTCAAATATGCTTTTAGTATTCCCCTGTTTCTGAATTTCCAGATTGCAAATTTAATGAAAATTAAAGACAAAGAAAGGAGCTAAAGTGTGTATTCTTCATGGTCTACACCTGTTTTATTCTAAATTTAAACTCCTTTTTCTTAAATCTTTGAGCACTGAAAGTGGAGAAGGGTTTATTATAATGCTCACTGCAATGACTATAACATGGGTTTAGACAATTTTAAGTAGGCCTTGTGAAATTAACCATGTTAAAAGACCTTAAATTCAAAAGTTGCTCAACTCATAGCTATGTTTCTTAAAATAAGTGTTTCGACACCATACACTAGTAGCTATAATATTTAGCTTGAAGAGTCCCATCACAATGATTAATGTCAACTGATATAAGGGAACAGGTAAATCTCAGGAGTTCTGAACATCTCTGAGATTAAAACTTTAGGATTGATATTTTGTGTTAAAGTACTTTTTCGTCAGGATGAGAATAAAACTTAAAACATTTCAAGGATGGATAAGGGAATCTTTATTTGGTGAAGTAGCAATGAATTCCAATACTAACATATAATTGGTTTGAAATAGGAACTTTTGGTGCCACATCTGGAGAGTAGAATAATATAAGCCACTACAGGTAGTAATTACTGAAGGTAATTGTAATGCAGCTTGAGTGGTAAACATTAATGGGGAGAAAAAAAAAGATTTCTAAGCAAATAAAATCTCAAGCATCAAAAAGACAAAAAGTTTGTGATAAATGGTTCATTTAGGCATGCAGTGCTGTGTGGGCAAAATTGGATTGCAATCATAGCCATTTCAAAAAATGAAAACATTAGGAGAAAAGAAAATTGAGCAGAAATGGCATGGAAATTATAGCCTTTGATCCATTCTGAAGAACCTTTTTCTTTTTTTTTTTTTTGAAACATCATCATGAGTGGGCAGCAAACTCTTTCCAATCTCTTGGTAAAACCTTTATGAAAGCCTGGAGACCATGAGATAGAAATAATCAATTCAGGACAGACAATGGAAATATTTTTCAGTGACAATCTTTTTTCCATAAAACTGTGAAAAATTAATTCCACTGTTAAATTGCTATTTGATTTTGCAATAGACACTTTTAATTTAGGGAGAAAGTCCTTCCTGAATCATCCTTGACCTGTCCAACTACAGATCATTTAATTAGCACATGCTTCATGGTAATTAATAAAGAGATGACACCATTCCACATAAATAAAGAGTATTTTAATGTCCCTGGTGTTATATCATGGGTGCCAGAATCATCGTGTGAATAACAATGCACACCTTGGAACATAAGTGGGCCTCACTCTTTGAAAATAGATCTTTGGCTATATAAATGATGCTTTACAATTTCCAAAGACCTGCAGTGCTAGATCTGTATTTGCAAAAACTTAAATTAGTTCCTACAGCTTTGAAACAGTAATGATCATAGACTTGTTCAATCACTATTAAAATGTCTATAATTTGATTCTAGGACACTAAGTATTGAAATTACCCATTGGCTTTCTTTATTAAATACTGGTAATTAGTAATTTCATAAGGTTTTTGACCCATTTTGCTAAATCCAGGTTTTTAAAATTAGCTTTCCAACAATCATTTAAATTAGTTCTTACACATAAAATCATTTTAGGCTATTATCTTTGGAAGAATGTTACATCCTGATGTTAAAAAGGAGAATTATTTGTAAGTAAGTATAAGAACATTGCTTTACATTTCAGTAAATAGCAGGTTTAATCTTCTGAGAAGGCTATTTGAATCAGATTTGCAATGCCTGAAGCAAAATCTTGGTTTATTTTCTTATTTTATTTGACTTGACTACATTCTGTTTTCATTAACATTTTCTATTTGACCTTTGGAGTTATAGACCCCTTCTAATCTTAAAAAAAAAAAAAGTTATTGTGAAAGAAGAATGTATCTGTTTCTTTTATATCTTTGAAAATGACTATTGGTTTTATTGTTATTTTAAAGTATTACTTATAAGATAATGGTGAGAAATTTTAAACAAAATGACTGAAGTATGGCTTTTTTCTGTCAAAGTTTTTAATTCAACTATGAGTGAAATAGTTTCTTACTAAGGCTTGTTAGCCACATATAATTTCTATAAGCAAAATGACCCATTTTATGGCTCTTTTAAGGCTTTCATGATAATTTTTTTTCCAAATTATCTCTGAAGTAGCATAAAATAATTTTCTAAAATAGACTTTCTCTTGAATCACTGCAACACACATTTTTTTTAATCCCAAAGAGATGAAAATCCTATGGCAATTATCTTTCAAATCTGTCTTCCTATTAGACCATAAACTGTGTAAGGACCCATGTCTTCTCTCTCGTTCACCACAGGATCTTCAGTGCCTGCCACCATTTCTGACACTTGATGGCTATTTTAATACATTCTTGTTGAATAAATCGATCAATGAGAGTGAATGAATGGATGAATGCTATAAATAAGTGTTCTGTCATTTAACCCAGACTAGACCATTTTTAACTGAGAACTAAGTCATAAAGGGAAGTCTAGATGAACTTGAGGAGGGAGGGCATGGAAAATAAGATGTAACACATGCAGAGGCACAGAAGTGAGAAAGAGCATAGAGCAGGTAAGATCGAAGGGAAGTAATCTAGAATGGCTAGAACATGCATTGAAGTTGTGAAATAACAATGCAGAATATATGTTGAAATGTTATTTTTTATTTTCATCTTAACACTTTCTTCCCAGTAAGTAAATCATTTCTTGCCCTAGAGGGATTTCCTTTCCAGGGAAGAAAAGAAGAAATCGCCAGAAGTCAATAGTACTTATTCTTTATTTTTTGAAGTATATTTATTGGAGTATAGTTAACATATGGTGTTGTATTGTTTCAGATGTACAGCGTAATGACTGAACAGTTCTATACATTACTCAGTATTCACCACGATAAGTGTAGTCACCATCTGTCACCAAACAATGTTATTACAGTCTTATTACTGTATTCTCTATGCTGTACTTTTCATCTCTGTGACTTATTTTATAACTGGAAGTTTGGACCTCTTAATTTCCTTTATCTATTTCACCCATCTACCCAACCATCCCCTCACTTTTTGTTTTCGAGAAGACTATAAACACACTGAAGAGATATACTTCGTATCCAGGAAAAGGAGCATAAAGAAAGCATGTTTTCTTAGAACAAAGATTCCTACTCCCCAAGTATGGAACGGAGAAAAGAAAACCCCCAGAGTGAAAAACTCATTGAGAGGCCATGCTGGCTGAGACACTGGGCATCTCAGGGGAGACTAGAATGAGCAGGTGAATTATGACCAAATGAACTTCCAGGATTTGGGCATCCTGCAAGTCTCTGGAACTTTGGAACAAAGTTTAGGTGATAACATCTGTATTTACTAAGATTGACATTCCTACCCACCAGGAAGGATGGAGGCTTGGAGTCTGTTTTAAGTAATTTAAGAAACTTAAGAAATACAGTACCTTTTTTTTTTTTTTTTTTTTTTTGTCATTTGCATTGGTAACTTTAGATTCAGATGTGCTACCTAAAAAAGAAAGCTGGGTTAGAGCCACTTTGTTGAAGGGCATCATATATCAAGCTAATAAGTCTGAACTTGACTCTGAAGAGAATCAGCCATCCATGGTTTTTCAATCAAAGGAATTAGACATTTGTTTAGAAATTTTATAAACATCACTATAATAGCAATAGTGGATAGTTGGATTGGATTGCAACAAGACTAATGAGAAGTCAACCAGGTATGGACAATAGTGCCATCAAGAGATGATGAGCTGCACCCAAGATTCTAAGAATAGAAAGGAACTGATGATTTGAGAAACATTTAGGATAAAGAATCATCCTGATTGGATGTCTCCCAGGTTTCTCATTGGCCTGGGAGCAGAAGTGGGGGAAGAGAGCAGAGACACAGAGGGAGATATAATGTTATCATTTGTACAAAAAGAATATGGAGGGTGAGCTGCCAAGAGAAGGGAGAAAATGATTTAGAGCTCAGAACAGAGGAATTGGGGCTCATTGGTGGAATTGAAGATTGAGGCATATGTTTGAGACATAGCCCAGGAAATGTACAGAGAGCAAAAGGGCTGAGAATGCAACTCTGTGTGCTCAGGGAGAGAAGTGGCTGAGAAAGAGTGAACAGAAAGCTAGAAGAACAACAGAGAATTATACCCTGAAAATGAGCAGGAAAATTCCAAGAAGGAGTGAAATGGCTACTCTGTCAGAGACTGTGAAAAACGAAGGGTAATAAACTTTGGAAGATTTGCACCAAAAACAAAAACAAAAACAAAACAAAACAAAACAAAAACTTGGCAAAGAAAATGGATTTTTTAAAATATCATGTATGACATCTTAGAGATACATCATGTAATTTGATCAGGAGAAGAGAGACCCTAAGGACTCTACATGGGCTTTAGGATCAAGAAAGCTGAGCGATCTTCATCTTGATGCTGTTTCATGGGGGAAATATGAACCGTTTATAGAGTAGAGGGTGGGGAGGGAAAGCAGAGAAAAAGAGTTTGAAGAGAAAATAAAGAAAAGATAAGGGAATGTTGTCCTCTGGCCGCAAAAAAAGGCAGAAAGGGGCAAAATGCAGACAGACATGGAAGGGAAGGAAGTTAGAATTTTATGAAATCAGAATCATTTCATGTCTTTGTAGAGCAGGAAGAAGTGGCTGAAAAGTACAAAATGTCAAGGAAATTACTGCCTGCTTGCCTCTATTTATCTGGGAGAAAAGAGATGAGAGAATATTACTCCATTATGTGAGGAATGATCTATTTTCATGTAATCTCATATTATCTAAATATCTATCTATTACATCTCTTCCGTGAGGAATGATATAAAGGAATCTCTATTATATGAGAGAGGAATTGTCTGAAGAGAGTGAGGACACGATTTGGAAGACATAGTTTGGAAGTGAGCATAGTAAACATTTGAATAACAGAGTGGGAGGGGGAGCTGATTGGGGATAAGTGGAATGATTACATAGTAATTTCTGCCAAGAGCAAAAAGCTTTCCTTTTGGGTCTAAACTATGGAAGTTAATTTACTGATGGTGGATTATAAAAAGCAGGGGAAAAAATGTAAAAAGAAGAAAGATAAATTTAGACCTAGGAGAAAACTAAGATTTCATCCAGCCATACTACTCTCCTCCATTTATACACAAGGTAACGCAACAGCCGACGACGGATCAAGGAAGTTACCCGGAGCTCGTGATGGCACTATATTCCAGCCCCTTCATGCCACACCACAAGTCTTACCCCTGCAGCTGCCTCTTGACAAAGGGCCTACATCCGTACCTTGGAAAGATCTACCAGGGAGCTTTTTTTTTTTGCAAGATCAGCAGAGCACGCAGAGCCTGGCAGCCACGAGCACAAGCTTTTAAATCCATCATTTTCTCTGGATCTCTACTGCCTGTTTAGTTTTCAGGACCTGGAAATGTTTGCAGCTTCGAGCACCCTAGTTATTAAGTAGTTAGACACTTAATTTCACAGGTGGACTCTCATGATGGAGTCCTTAAAAGGAGATATACCTCAATACCCACATTCTTGGGGAAGTTTTACTCCTATCATTGTTTTAACAAATGCAGGAATAATTTCATGAACAGCTTACTAAAGCTTCGGGGTGATGGGACATCACCTGCCTTTTGAATATAAGATCTTAGGCCATTATTTTCTCAACAACTATGTTGCCTGAAATTGGCTATTGAGCAACAGCATCACTTAATTTCTGGCATGAAATGGATTTCCCAAATTGTATTACAGGTTGTGTTTTTGCTTTTGCTTTTCATTTTTCCCAGGAATTATAAAATGTTACTTTCTTCACCTCTACCCTTACCAATAAGTACCTAGTGCACCCTATTTTTCAAACCTTTTAAAGGGGAAAAATATTAAAATATTTTTTAAAAAGTAAAATATCACATTTTATAAATACAAATTTCCAAAGGCTATCTGCTTTCCAGTTTGCACTACACTTAAAAACAAAAGAAAAACTCAGGATTTTAGAAATACTAAGGAAGCTCTAATAGATCAAAACAGGGGAGCCTAGGGACGCCTGGGTGGCTCAGTTGGTTAAGCAGCTGCCTTCGGCTCAGGTCATGATCCCAGCGTCCTGGGATCGAGTCCCACATTGGGCTCCTTGTTTGGCGGGGAGCCTGCTTCTCCCTCTGCCTGCCATTCTGTCTGCCTGTGCTCGCTCGCTCTCCTCTCTCTCTGACAAATAAATAAAATCTTTAAAAAAAAAAAAAAAAAAACAGGGGAGCCTACAAAACGTTTCCATGTAAGGGAGAAAGAAGTATTTGTGGTGGCTCAATATCATGGGATTCTTAATCATAAAAGAAAAATCTCCTTTGTTTGGTTTTTAATGACTAAAGTAGCATGTAGCTTCCCCCAGGCTTATGACTCTCCTCATTCTAAGAGAGTTCAAGACCTGCAAGGCAAACTACTTTTGGACAGTAAACCACAAACACCTATTTCCCAAGTCTGGATCCATGCCTCAATACAACGCATGAATTACAGAGTAACAAATTCACAGGAAGCCTGACCCGGGTAGGTGGGACGAGGTTCCAGCCCAGGGTGTGAGGATTAACCAATTTACTTCATTTACCAGGTTTCTCAGTTTTTCTCATCTGGAAAATGGAAACTTTAAATCAGACAGTCCTCATAATCCCAACAATTAACAGGATGCCAACCAGCCCAAATTCTCCTGGATTCAATCTTAACAATAAACCTCCACCCCTGACCACCTTTCCTCAGAAATTATGGGCAGGGGAGGATCCAGGAAATATACAGGAAAATTCTGTTCTGTTTCACTACCTAAAAGAAAATTGGAGCTCTACCTTTCAATGGTTTATAGACTACCCTAGTGCATGTATGTTCTAGAATGGCTATGATTAAAATTCGGTTGATGAACAATAGGGACACATTAATTTGACTAGAAAGATAAACATAAGCCAGGAAAAGATAATGTGTTTTACATTCAAATTATTCTGCTTTAGGGCAGGTTGATTCAAACTGTGCAGCATTGGTAATCTTTCTTTTACGAAATATTGTTATTTTCAAAGCTTTTACTTCACTGGGTGGACTTCACAGATAAGTTCTCTGGCACATGAAAAATCATTCAGCTGTCATCACAGTTTCTTAGGGAATTTGAAAGGTCATAGGTCTTTACTTAAAATGAGTCACCATGGTGGTGCTATTTTTCTGTGGTCTACCCATGTACTCAATTAGACATCTGAGGTTCAGAAATGAAGTCAAGTTGAATGTTTATCAATTGAACATAAATGAGGTACCATCAATAAATTACATGCTAGTAAAATTGTCTCTATTTTACAGTAAGGGAAAATTATGTTCAAAAGGATTAAAGAACTCATAAAGCCAAGCAGATTTTAATTGGCAAATCTGAGAACTGAGCCCCTGACTTTATAAATTTCAAGTTGGGTGATGCCCTCACTGTATTACATGAACTTTAACTACCTTCTACTAATTATTAGTATGAAGCTTTCCTGAGACTTATGAGCTTGTGTTAATTCTACCCTGACTCTTGGTTAAATTTCTATGATGTTAAGTCAGAGCTAAAATATTCTAAGGGACATTAAGAAGCCACGAAAGAGCTAAGGTTTGAGAAATTACCAAAACAAAACAAAAAAACAACAACCAAATAAACAAAATACCCTATAATTTTAGATTACTTCAGTGTTACATTGAAATAATAGTTAACACTTCTTGAGTGCTTGCTACACTGTGCTAGGTATTTAACAAATAAAACTACTTAATCCTCAAAACAAGCCTATGGCATAGGTGCAGTTTTTCTCTCTCTTTAACAAATGAGGAATCTGAGAGGTAGAGAAGTGACGTTATCAGGTCAAACAGCTAGTTATATTTTGGAGCTAGGCTATGACGGGAAGTCTGACTCAGGAGCCCTTGCTCTACACCACTCTGAAGTAACAGGAAGAGGGGGAGAGATCATAACATTCTGTCTAATGAGTACTTATATAGTACACTTTCGTAGAAAACAGGAGAAATTCTGTAGAGTGAAGCACTGAGAAAATATTCCTTTTGGAGCATGTGATACCAAAATGGTGACCACGCAGTGACAACAGGGAGAGATTTTGAAATGCCTTGAGCAAGGGACACTGAAGGCAAATGTTTTCATAGCTTCGCCTGGGGACTTATGAAGACAAATTCAGAAGGAAAAGCATATGGATTTGGGCCCTTGGAATCAACATGACATTCCTGCTTCTGTGCCACTAAAGTTACATTGCATCCTGAGAGTGGCTTCTACAAAGAAACCTCCCCAAGAGCCAGGAAATTTTCTCTACTCCCAGATAAAACAGCAGATAGTCGTGGCACCACAATCCCACTCCCCTGAGCCCTAGGCTCAGGATCCGATGAACAACAACAACAAAAAGATAAATATTTGACCAAATGCTGATTAAAAATTTTAAGTATAGTATTATCAAGTTAGTGAAAAAATTAGATTGCTATACTTGAACTATGTGCTATCTTATCGAAGGACATACCGAAGAACTATATCCATTGCCATGGAGGACCAGACAAATCCAAGAAAGATGGGAATAAAGCCCGATTGCTCATTTTCATACAAAGTGTTATTTTATCAAAAATAGAATAGGCTGCTAGGAGGGATTGCATAGCTTCTATTTTTGAATATCAGAAACGGTGCCATTCTTCTTTATTAATTAAAAATTCAGACATCTAGATGTAGGAACTCTATTGTTTCATATAAAAATCCATATTCAGCTATAATTACTGTCTCTAAGGCAGTAACAAACCGAATATGGCTGAATTTCCTTATTGACATTATCTTCTTTTAAAATTCCTTTCTTCTCATCTAGGCATCAAATCAACTGTACATATTTTGTTTAAATCTATGAATAATTTAGTAGTGTCCTAGATTCACAGGGCGATGTCTCTAAATAATAAAAATGGTGTTTTAAATGCACTTTATACATCAGGACAGAGCCTATCAGAATTATGATTCCACTATTGCACTCTTTTAAAAAACTAGAAATATCTAGTTTACCTTTTAAAATGGGTGTTAAAATGGAACAAACTTTTCTCTGGC
This sequence comes from Lutra lutra, assembly GCF_902655055.1. Classification (NCBI taxonomy): domain Eukaryota; kingdom Metazoa; phylum Chordata; class Mammalia; order Carnivora; family Mustelidae; genus Lutra; species Lutra lutra. Next base: position 105,096,680 of record NC_062285.1, read on the forward strand.
AAACTTACTGGTGACTCCATTGCAGAAGGAATAAAAACCCTTTTTGAGTACTCCACCTTACTGAGTAGAACTTGAGTACTTTTAACTATAACTCAGTGGGAATTTGATAACAATTACATATTTTGGGTGTATGACAAAGACAAATACCATACGATTTCACTTGTATGTGGAAGTTTATCAGACCAAAAAAAAAAAAAAAATACAGAAACAGGCTCACACACAGAGAACATACTGGTGGTTGCCAGAGGGGAGGAGGAGGGAGGGATCAGCAAAATAAGTGAAGGGGATTAAGAGGTACAAACTTCCACTTATAAAATAAATAAGTCCTAGGGATGAAAATTACAGCACAGAAAATATAGTCAATGATATTGTCCTAACTTTGTACAGTGACAACTGGTAACCCTCTGTCATGGCCAGCATTTTTTAATGTATAGAACTGTCAGATCACTATGCTGTACACCCGAAATTATTGTAATACTGTATGCCAACTCTACTTCAAATTTTTAAAATATTACTCCTCAAGCAAAAGTAGATTTCATTACTGGTTCCAGAAACTGAGTAAATTAGAACATAAACTAACTGAACAAATACTTATTGAATGTTGGCATGAAGATATATAATGGAATGTTGAGAATAAATAGCAGTAATGACTGAGGGAAAGAAATGATAACCGATATAAGATATTTAGATACAGGGACGCCTGAGTGGCTCAGTTGGTTAAGCAGCTGCCTTCGGCTCAGGTCATGATCCCAGCGTCCTGGGACATCGGGCTCCTTGCTCGGCGGGGAGCCTGCTTCTCCCTTTGCCTCTGCTGCCACCCGGCCTGCCTGTGCTCGCTTGCTCTCTCTCTCTGGCAAATAAATAAATAAAATCTTTTTTAAAAAAAATAAGATATTTAGGTAATAGAACTGTTGAGCTATGTCATTTTACTAAATGCAGATGGTAACGGAGAGGGCCTCAAGGATAACCATTAAATGTCTAAGATGGCTGACAAGACAATGTCTTTAAGACTAAAAGCACAAAAAGAAGAGCATGTAGGTAGTGACATCATAGGTGTAGCTTGGGACATGCTGAGGTTGAAATAAAGTAGAACTTACAAGTGAGAATGTTCATGGGTGGTTAGACTAAGTGCCCAGGCCCTGCTCAGGAAAGAGGAAAGGGCTAGAAATATTAATTTAGGGAGTGTCCAGGTGATGTGGTCAGTGAAACCATGGAAGTGCATGGAGCCACCCACAGCAAGAAGCCTGGCCAAGAGGTGATGTTCACTCGAGCTAATTGAACCTAATGCTCAGGAGAGAACATTAGTAATAAATGAAAGGAGATGACTTCAAGACACATGGTGAACATAAAATTTCTCCGTCTTGATATCAATGGTCCTTAAGGTTGGGAGAAAATTGGTTCCATTAAGTGATTTGGGAAGCTAAGAAGTACAGCCATTTGGTTGGGGAGGAGAAAAATTTCAGTTCTAGGTGTGCTGTGTTGCAAAGTGCTGCCAGGAAATGCAAGTGAAAAAGACCCAAGAGTAGTTTAAACCATATGTAGTCTGAAAAGTGCCTGCGTGGGGCACCTGGGTGGCTCAGTGGATTAAGCCTCTGCCTTTGGCTCAGGTCATGTTCTCAGGGTCCTCGGGGGGCGGGGGGGGGGGTCTCTGCTCAGCAGGGAGCCTGTGTCCCCCTCTCTCTCTGCTTGCCTCTCTGCCTACTTGTGATCTCTCTCTGTCAAATAAATTAAAAATCTTAAAAAAACCTGCATATAGTCTGTATTTCTAGAGATGGTTCAAATCTAGAGATAAAAATTTAAGTCATCTATTCATAGTAAAAGTTGCTGCTGTGGTATAAAGATTGCCAAGAGAAAAAAAATATAAAAGGAGAGTAGAAATAATGCAGCCATATTCCCTTAAAGTCCATTATATTTAGGTGGAAGAAGTTATGCTATCTTACCCTGAATAACACTGTTAATAAGAGATTAAACAACTATGATTCATTGAATCTTAATGTGTGAGACATTTACACCTGACATTTGTAATACTTTTAAATAACTGCATGAGACATAATCAAATATGCATTTTACAAATGAGGAAAATCTGAGGTCTAGTAACTTTCCTAGGATCACACAACAAGTGGCTGAGTGGGGATTCAAAGTCTTTCAAAGCAAGTCCCTTGCTTAAAAGCCCTCGTGCTTCATAAAGTACTCCCAGCCTACACAAAGCCCTCCTCCTGTAATTTCATACATTGCTCTTCTTGATAGAGCCCATGAAACAAATCCTAGTCCCTGCAGAGGATACACACAAGTTGTGTGTTTAAGACACTTGAGCTGTCCCTAATGGTATCTGGTATTTTGACACTGACACCCTTCTTTTGACTATGATGGTTTATTCTTCACTCCTATAAAAGAAAGACTTTCTTAAAACATATGATCCTGTGGGGCACCTGGGTGGCTCAGTCGTTCAGGCATCTGATTCTGGGTTTAGGCTCAGGTCAAGGTCTCAGGGTGATGGCTTTGCGCTCTGTGGGAGTCCACTTCGATATTCTCTCTCTGCTCCTCACCAACCCCACCCCCATCCCAAATAAATAAGTAAATCTTAAGAAAGAAAAAAAACATGTGGTCATCTACTTTCGTTTTTCCCAGTTTTACTGAAACATGGAAACAAAGAAATATTTCGTTACCATAAGAAAACAACAGTGTAATATAATGATGAGAACAAAAGACACCTGAATTCAGTATTGAGGGTAATAGAAATGCTGAGTACTCTGGCAAAATGGGGAGTATAGCCCGATTCAAAAAGGTGACAGCCTGTGTGCCTGCGTAGCTCAGTCTGTTAACTGTCTGCCTTGGACTCAGGCCATAATCCAAGAGTCCTGTAATAGAGCCCTGGGTCAGGCCCCTCGTTCAACTGGGAATTTGCTTCTCCCTCTGCCCCTTCCCCCTGCTAGTGTGTGCGCACTCGCTCGCTCTCTCTCTCGCCAAAATAAAAAAAAAAAACAGTCTTAAAAAAAAAAAGACGACAACCCTTCAAAGTCCAGCATTGCCAAATCTTCAGATTTTGTAAGGGAAGGGGAAAATTTAAAAATGCAAGGTTTCATCTAACATTGTAACAGAACTCATTATTTTGAACTATTCAAACTAAAGGAAACCTGTCTCTGAGTAAAATGAATACAAATTGGTACCAATTTATGACTACACTATGCTTCCATATGACAACGTTTTAACACTGAGGACATCACCCTGCCTTGTATTCTCTAAGTTTAATATTCCCAGGTCCCTCCAGTAATCGTGTTGCTAGAGGTATCCAACTTTACTCTCCTTTGAACACTGTTTCTCTTAAAATATGACAGCAAGAGCTAAACAATCACGCAGCTTCTCTGGGACTGTTTCTGTCTTTGCGCTGAACAGCGTATGCTCGTGCAATCCAGTGTTACATGAGCTTTTAGAGGACATTTACATAATTTCATTTGTGCCTAAAGGAGTTTTAGTCCATAAAAACCCTTACTTTTTCAATATTAGCTTCCAAGACTGAGCTTCACTCATCCAATAGTTGTAGAGTTGTGACTATTTTATTTTAAAATCCAATACAAGACTTCATATTTTCCTTAGTAAATTTTATTTATCTGGGCCCATTATTTGAAATTTTGGGTGGAGTTTCCAATCGTCTATCTCTTTCTGCTGTTCCAAGTATAAAACCCTGCAGCTCACCCCGGGGGCTATACTCAGACTCAAATCTTGTCCACCAACATGTACACCATTTCGAGAAAGATCCAAAGCAGAATTAATCCATAACTGGAATATTACATTATTCCGTAAGTATCCCCCACAATCTCCTGCAAATCACCACAATTTTACTTATATTTGCCTCAACTACCCCAATGCACTGAGACATACCACAATCACTGTCACACCCGCTTACACATAGGGTTAAAGTTTCAGTGAGCTCAGCTGTTTGACTTCTGCCATTATCCAGAATTCTAGCTTATAAATTATCTCCTCTATTTGTCTTGATTTAAAAAAAATTCCTTGCTGGTAACTGCAAATACACATTTGATTATATATTAAAGAACATGTTCGCGTTGTTCCTCTGCCTGAAAGATGACACATCGATGAATAGCAATTGATCTGACTCACTGGGGCCATGCATTCCACATGGTTTCCTTTCAGTGAACTATACAGGCTAGAGGAGCAATGATAACCCATGCTTCCTAAGGCTTCTCCATATAAGCCAAGCACTGGGCCGTGCATTTTATCTGTCATCCCCCATGTTCCTTAACACCAATGCTTAAAGCATTTATAAATCCATAACAGCCAAGTCACCAAGACAAAAAGAATTTGCATAGCCTTTCACAGTCAGTAATGGTCTGGGTCTACTTGCTGGCTAGTTCTGTCTGCACTGAAAACCCTGCTCGTAGTCATGGTTCTAATTCCTTGGCAGGTCATCTGGACTTTCCTCTTTTGATTTAGTCAAATAAATCACCAACTGGAAGATGATACCCACAATCACATAACAAGCCCGAGTTCTGTGAAAGACCAAGGGTTATTTGGCAGGGGTGTATCAAGCCTTCCAGTGGGAATGCCCTGGCAGTCTACTCCCAGGCCTCTACTCTTTAACCATTTTAAGGCCAAGGGAGAACTATTTCAAACATTTTTATGTCCTTTCCTTAACCATCTGTTAGTTATCTGATGTACTGTCCAGCACATACCTTCATTTCTTCAAACTAAGCTTTTGGTAAAATAGTGAATGAGAGAGAAAGATGGGCTGTATCTCCGGGGTGTGATTTTTTGCCTTTTTTCCACCATGACACAGAAGATTGACAGTATACCCACCAGTACCACAATTCACAATCCCCGCTGCACTCACTCAATTTTGCAACTTCTTTTCCACCAAAAAAAAAAAAAAGATACACACACGTGTGCGCGCGCGCGCACACACACACGGAAAGGGGAATAGGCCTGATGTTATCCCAGGGACACCATCACATCAGATATATTTTTTTAAAGTAAATAAGGAAATGCTGGTACTTTAGGATTAGTGATGAATTACTGGTAAAACTAGAGAGCGCTGTGAAGATCCCCTAGATTTGGAAGCGGTCAGGGAGAAGCTAATGTGTCCTTTCCTTTTTTGGTCATTGTTTTTGTTTTGTTCTGTGGTATCCTTCCATTGTTCCACCAACTATGAATTCATTTAAATGAAACCGTCCTTTCGGTCCTCTTTTTCCCACTTGTTTTACAAAAGTCACAGTAAGATATGTAAAAAAAAATGCCTTGTGCCCTTAAAATGCATGTATGAATAAATACTCACAAATCAGTCATTTACCTCAGGGTTAGCCATCATAGACTAGATGAGAATAACGGAGGAACCGTGTTTGTTTCCCGGCTTTGGCGCATGCTCAGTGAAACACAAAGTGAAGAGAAAACCTCGGTAATGGCGTTTGTCAGGAGCTTCAATCCCTGTTGAGCCCCTCGTTTTGTCTTTGGAAATTCAATGTTTAGCCATTTTTTAATATGTCCAACTATTATATTCTCACGAGAAGGAGCAAGCAGCAACAGACACTGCTCCCTTTGCAAAGTACATGCATTTGATTTAAATTTAGATTTTAAGTGGATCAAGAAACGGTCCGTTTTTACAATGTAATAAATGAGAAATGGCAGATACACAAAGGGAAATGGTGACTAGAATACTGGTAGATACCTACATTTATGTTGATGGAAATTTACTCTTTTACTTATTAAGAATTTCAAAGTAAAAGATAAGCATCTATAGAAGTAAGCAGTAAGCTTTTGGCTATCATTGGCTTTTTGGAAAAGAGTTGGGCATACATTTTGTTCAGACGTAAAGAGTGAGGAGGAATCTTGTATCTGGATCCTTATGGAAGTGAGAGAAAAGCAATAACAGTGTTGTTGTTTTCTTTAATCATCCTAAAAATTTTGCTTAACAATGTCTCATTTCTGTTTAAAAATAAATCTTCCTTAGACAAATATCTGAGCTAATTTAAAGGAATTTTTTCTGGGGGACATTTTTGCTATATTTATCTTTAGAAACAATTTTTAACTTTGATATGTCATTTATGGTCGAAAATTATAATTGAACTGTTAGAAAAAATGTTAATTATATAGTATACATCATATTTAAATAGCACATTTATTACATATTTGTAGCTCAAGAAAATTCTTCACAAATAAAACCTTTTTTTTTTTTTTTTTTTTTTTGGTGGGCTGGGCACCATCCCAACTCGGTTTTAGAACAGTGTTGGAAAGGTTTTGTTCACTGAACTTAACTGCAATTTCTACTGTTCTATATTCTTTAAGGGAAATATGATTGATTTTATATGATAGTTGTGCTGTGAAGACTCTTCTATTAAAACGTACTTCACTGAGAATTTATTCTTTCAGCAGACGCCTAAGAAATTTATCTTGATTGCAGTGGAAGATGGCAATTTGGAACAATTATTTATCCTTATAATAACTCAAGAGCTTTTATCATCAAGCATTTGCTATTTGAAGACCTGACTCCCATTCCTAAATAAGCGAATATTAATCTGCTTGTTTTTAATTCTTGTAACAACAATCTTTTTCTAGCATATTCTATGGTTAATGAGTACATTTTAAATGGAAACTGAATTATCAACCTTCTCCATTGTTTATAAAGATATATATTAAACATACACAATAGGATGAGTACTGAAGCACATTTTCTTTTAAGCATTTTTATTACTGGCAACTTTCTCTAGCCACTTCAGGCTAAAGTCTAATTACTTACTAAAAATTCACCCACTGAATTAATCAAGTCTCCCTTACCTTTTCTCATTTTGACTGCCTAATTTCTTAAATATAAACATAATATTGTTTACAAGGAATCATTATCCTGGCACCTCGGTGGCTTAGTTGATTAAGCGTCTACCTTCAGCTCAGGTCCTGATCCCAGGGTCCTGGGATTGAACCCCTCATCTGGCTCCCTGCTCAACAGGAAGCCTGCTTCTGCCTCTCCCACTCCCCCTGCTTGTGTTCCCTCTCTCGCTGCCTCTCTCTCTCTGTCAAATTAATAAATAAAATCTTTTTTTAAAAAGGGAATCATTATCCTTTCTTTTCAGATGGAAATGGCAAACCAAAGATAAAAATCAAAATTGGATATTATGCCAGATTCATCCAATGGGGGTTCCAGGATTTGATTATACAAAACATGGACCAGTTCCTACAGAAAAAAATTTTCTTTGTTTATGTCATCTGGAACTTAAGTACCATAAGACCTGCCTTTGCAGAACACCACTTTGATACAATTTTTCAGAGAACAATTTAGAATTTTCAAACATATACCAGTTGTCAGAGTCTGTTAAAAAAAATACTATTGGTGGGACGCCTGGGTGGCTCAGTTGGTTAAGCAGCTGCCTTCGGCTCAGGTCATGATCCCAGCGTCCTGGGATCGAGTCCCACATCGGGCTCCTTGCTCGGCAGGGAACCTGCTTCTCCCTCTGCCTGCCATTCTGTCTGCCTGTGCTTGCTCTCTCTCCCTCTCTCTCTCTCTGACAAATAAATAAATAAAATCTTAAAAAAAAAAAAAATACTATTGGTAATTTTTTAATTCAATTCTGCCATAATAATTCTAATAGAATACATCAATAATAAAAGTTTAATGCAATGAGTAGAATAGAATTCAATAACTGATCTTAATAGTGGTCTATGCAGGGAGGAACAAGTTCTGTATTGACGTATGCACTACAGAGACTACCCAGAAGACAAAGATGATGTTCTAAAGAAGCATATTTTAGGGATGAGAAAAACAAGGTTTTGAATAGCCATCTAGGTCATCTCTTTAGACCAAAATTTCATTTAATTTTATTTTTTGTGATGCTCTAGGAATGCTTCAGTAGCATTCCAAAGAGCCCTAAATCCTAGGTGATAACACGTTCTCCTTCCAGTTTTAGAAACGCAATGCACATTAAAATAGGTCTAAAAATGCCTACCTTCCTGGGTCTTGTGGGGATCAAGTGAGCTCAAGTACATGAAAGCACTACAGATGCTCTACAAATGCTAGTTGGATTCTAGGGGAAGGCTTTTTAGAGACCGCTCTGACACTGTAGAAGGACACTTGGACTCAGTATTGGAAAACCTTAGATTTACTATCTGGGTTCTCTTAAATCACTTAAATTTAATTCCTGTGAGTTTCACTTTCCCCCCCGCCCAAGATAACTTATTTATTTATTTATTTGAAAGAAAGAGAGAGAAAACTAGCAGGGGGAGGAACAGGGCAAGGTCCAGGGGAGGAGTAGAGGGAGAAGGAGAAGCAGACTCCGGCGCTGGGCAGGGACCCTGATGTGGGGCTTGATTCCAGGACTCTGAGATCATGACCTGAGCCGAATACAGACACTTAACTGACTGACTCACCCAGGTGCCCCAAGTTTCATTTTTCTATATCTGAAACAAGTATAGTTTCTACTACTGTTTTGTAAACCACCTCAAATACAATGAGATCTATAAAGAAGAGCTTTATGAGCAGAGAAGCACAACATGTTGTTATTAGAGTATTCATTAAATATAATGAGCTTTAAAGAAGAGCATTTCCTTTATGGAAAGAATGTATTTTTAATTTCTTGTAACTGTATTAATAATTTATTTTTATTTTATTTTTTATTTCCCTAAATAAAAACAATTATTTAATTCAAATATCTATTTAGAAAGGTTAGGCATTTGAAGTGAGTTCTTCATTGAGTCCTTATCAAATAACCATCTCAGTGTCTCAGTGAAGTAGGCAGAGAAATGGTGGGCAAGTCCTGGTCTTGAACACCATCTCAAGAATGAGTAAGGCATACTTTGTGTCTCTTCAAGATATAAAAGAAATAAGCAAAAACCAAAAATTTATTCATGTTATGTGCCACTTTAATGGTCAAATCTGTCACCCAGCATCAAAAATACTTGCTTAAGTATTATGTACAAACATTATGTACAAATTGAATGCCCAATATGGTACACAAAACCTTATCCTGTGCTCTGATTTACAGTGTGACTGAGTGTGTGTGTTTAGGAAAGGGGGATGGAGTTAAAATATATACTATCAAAGTGTGTCTATATATTTCCTTCTCTGCGCTCAATAAGCTTATACACCTGTGAAGCTTATAAGGTTTTATAGTATAAGGAAGCATAAAATGAATGCCAAATGTCTTTTTTAAGGATGTTTTATTAAAAATTATTGATCCCATTACACAGACACTGGTCTTTACTGTTATAAAAAATAATATTCAAAGATTAAAATGTCAGGGGCCGGGGCACCTGGGTGGCTCAGTGGGTTAAAGCCTCTGCCTTCAGCTCGGGTCATGATCCCAGGGTCCTGGGATCAAGCCCCACATGGGGCTCTCTGCTCAGCGGGAAGCCTGCCTACCCCCTCTCTCTGTCTCTGCCTGCCTCTCTGTCTACTTGTGATCTCTGTCAAATAAATAAATAAAATCTTAAAAAAAAATGTCAGGGTCCAGGTATATTTAGCCACACTTTCCCTAAAGTCCAATAAGTGAAAATTAAGACAAGGATTTAAGAATACATTATGCTAAGGCTAAGGTCTAACACACACACACACACACACACACACACACACACACACACACACTTATTCAAGTCCTCAGTCTTCCAGTGATTCATTTAGACATGGGAAGAGGCAGGGTGCTTAGTGGAATCAATGAGATCTGGGTTAAAGCCTTATTTGAGTGACACTTGTTGAATTACCTCACTGAGCCTCAGTTTCTTCATCTGTAACTCACTGGGTTATTTTAAAGATTCAACATTATAGGGGCGCCGGGGTGCCTGGGTGGCTCAGTGGATTAAGCTGCTGCCTTTGGCTCGGGTCATGATCTCAGGGTCCTGGGATGAAGCCCTGCATCGGGCTCTCTGCTCAGCAGAAGCCTGCTTCCCCCTCTCTCTGCCTGCCTCTCTGCCCACTTGTGATCTCTCTCTCTCTCTGTCAAATAAATAAATAAAAATCTCAAAAAAAAAAAAAGATTCAGCATTATAATGAACAAATGTGACTAAAACTATACCGGGCAAATGCGTGGAGCTCAAATGTAAGTGATAATATTCAATAAGTAGAGAATCTTCATTTTTAATAAACCCACCAAATGATATTTTGATTTGGCAAAGATGGGACATCCTGCACTAAATTTAATTACTCTTTCTCCTTCTCACAGAATACTGTGAGTTTTTATCAGTGAATCATTAATATTTATAGAATAAAGACATCTTTTTCATATTTTAATTTCACATTTTAAATGTTTTCAGTATAGTTACTAGGAAGGCAAGGAACAGTATTTGTTATGATTAGAAAACAACACACACTTTCCTAAATTCTCTTTAATTGAAAGAATTAGAGTTGGTCCTCAGAAATACTTGAGTTTGTGTATATTGTGTTATTTGAGAATAACCAGGATGTGATTCTTAAGGTCATCGCTATTTATTGACTGTGTCTAAGATGAGAAACTAATTATCTGCAGGTTTACGTTATAAGCAAATACCATTTTCTAGCATGGCTAGGCCTCAACAGTAATAAGCAGTCACATTTCTCAACAACTTTTTTATATCCTTTTGGGTCATGAGTTTCCTCATCTTTCAAGTTTTCAGTGTTCTTTTCAGGGCATCTTGAATACTTCAGCAGCAATTTTCCCTGTTTGAAGCAATCGCCAGTTGAATGCTTTTGTGAATGGGAAATTAAATGGATTTTCAACAATGTAGATACTTTTAAATGAGTCCCAATGAAATTATGGATGAATCAAGGGACAGCAGGAAGCCCGTGATTTTTCTGCATTCACAAATGTCTTTCTAAAAAATGCCATCCTTCAAATTCTACAGCCATTAACTCATTAATGCCAGTCTGTCTCTCGTTCTTTTAAGTAATTCTTATTCTTTTAAAAATGGCTCTAAAAACTCACACAGAGAAAGTAGACTATGCAGCAATACTTACTAAGTTGTATAAAGAACGGTAAAGATATTACCAGTAACTGGAAGACTTCTACAAAATATTTACATCCCTGACTTCTTAAAGTCTAAAGTACAAATAGTATGAAAAGAAAAGTCTTAAAATCTAAGGAGAATGAAAGAAATTTATGAGGGAAAAAATTACATACAATCTTATTTAGCTACCTGGTTATTATCATCACATGAATCTGTGAGCAGAATGACTCAGAGATTTCCCAGATACAGGCAAACAGAGTTTAAAAACCTTTAAGATAGAAGAGACAATCAGTGAAGGCTCAAAAATGGTAGAAATTAACCTGCAAAAACTGCAGTATATTTGACCTAATGGTGGTGATGAGATGAAGCAGCTAACTGCCTGGAAAGGAGACTTTTGGAATTCACTATAGATGCTTCTGAGAAGGAGTGTGGCATGAAGAGATTGGTATTTAAGGAAGAGGATTCTTGCTGCTACTAAATTACCATAGAAGAGGAAGGATCATTGGACCTCCCGTATTAGTCATGTTGACAAATTTAAATTAGGTTTTTCAAGGTAATTCCCACTATATTCATATATTCCCTCCAGAATTCAATTACTCGTTCAAATAAGGGTTAATCTGACAAAACCATTGCATGCTTTTCCAGAAGAGGGGTAGGTTAGCAGAGTGATCAGAAACACGGGCTCTAGAGCTACACCTTCTGGGTGGAGATCTTGCTCACACTCCTTGCCAGCTGTGTGACTTGGATAAACTACTTAGTCTCTCCTAACTTCAGTCTCCTCATCTGTAAGACGGGGATAATTTAATGTCTCCCTCCTTATTTTAAAGAGAGAATGAAGTAACAGAGTGTTGAAACAGTACTTAAATAATATTAAATATTATAAAGATAATGCATGCTAATAAAGATTTCTAAATGTAAAGAAATCAGTTATTTTTAAGGTGTCTTTATTGAATCATCATGCAAACCTATACCTCTCTTCTTGATTTTCACAATAGAGAAAAAAAAACTGTCAAAACCGAAAAATTAACTAAAAATTAATTTTAAAATGTGCTTCAGTAATTTCTAACTAGAGTTGTAGACATTTTAAATATTTTAAATTAAAAATTTAAATTAAAAATTTTCACATTTTAATTCACTGGACTTTTACAATGATTTCTTATAAAATGGTTGTAAATGCTTTGAACAAAATGCTTAATTTCACAGATTTTAAATTATTTTCAGACATAAGGTATATACATTGAGTAATCTAACTTTGGGTATATTAGGACTTCATTTTTAAGCACTTTTAAAGTAATAAAATGTCTGTTGATAATAACAGAATAAAACCATTGTGAAAAATTATGAAGACAATTATTTGGTGATGATGTTAGCTTTGATGTCTACTTAAAAGCAGACCTTGGTAATTGGAAAAGGTTAGATCTTTTTTGTAGACTTTTTTTTTCTTTTTGCTATTATTGTTATTTTTGTTGTTCTGCTTTCTTCTTAGACTTGGACTTCTAGAGACTAGGATTAGTTATACATGGACAATCTGATAATGATAACATTGCGATTGCTCTGAACTAAATTTGATCTACAAAACATCATTCCTACCATTTAGGATGTATCAATTTCTAGTGACTCATAGTTCATTTTCAATCAGTTTTGATTCTGGAACTCCCATGATCTACTCTGCACTTCCTTCAGTTATAATTGTTACAGAGTAAGACATTTTCTCTAAAGCCTAAGGCAGAAGTGTCTTCCCTTGAAAATACTGTGATCATTTGTCAACAATACAATCTCAAATTTTAGATGCCTTTTTCACACAGGAATCATAGTTCAATGAATATGTGCCAAGATTCTACTACACAATGCAGATTAGTGAGAGTTCTTGCCCTCGAAAAAGGAGTTTTGCATCTAATAAGGAAGATTCCCAACGAATAAAATAATGTGGCCTAAAAGGCATACAAAGTCTTGGAATTTAGGGGACTGATTAATAGCATCCCTACTTTTTCCTCTCAAGTCCAAAACCATAGGAGAGGTAGACTAAGGAATTAAGCTGCTACAGATCAAAATTGCTTTGGGGAGTATATTAATTGCATTATGAGTCTTAAACATGCCACCCCAATGCCGTTCTTTGAATTGATCTTAATATTCAAATCTGCAGCACTCCCCGAAGGTGCAGGTGTGTACCCCCCTCTGTAAGTTCACTGCATATCCAACAGCATGCCTCCTCTCTGTGGGCAAGCAGATGCGTAGTGAGAATGTCAGATGTCCTAGGCCAAGCAGGCTCAATTTCTTCTCCCAAAGTCATCAGTCAGGCCAGCCACTCCTCCCCTGAGGAGGATGGAGAAAGGGAGCCAACAAGATGCAAGGGTCTCTCCTTTAATTTTCCTTTGGGAAGTACAGTGGAAATTCCCCCTTCAGGGGATGTGACTACTCAAAGTTAAAGTAAGTGTTCTTGTTCCAATGGAGACAACATGCATGGAATTCAACGATGAAGAGTCCATATGGTGGGAGGGTCAGGAAATAATTCAGAGAGGATAGGCTTAAAAGAAGAATATAAATTTAAAAATAATAATAATAAATAAATAAATAAATAAATAAAGCTTGATGAAAGAACAGGGTTACCAATGAAGAGCCTGACAGAAAGTCCAGAAAAAGAGCTAGAAGAATTCCCAAGCATCATAGAGGACCCAGGTGACACTCAAGTGAGTTTTCAGTGATTTGAGTCCTTTATCAATATTTAGGAGGCAAGGAATAGCCAGTCATCCCAAAAGGTTTAAGACTAGCAAGCACATGTATGTGGTATATGTTTCAGTGGATGTGACATTCTGTGGAAATAGTACATTATTAAAATAGACGTGGTAGGCTTCAGGCTCATTTGCCGGACAAACAAAACCAGTATCTGTGTCACAGAGTAGAGGGGCAGAGAATGAGAAAATGAACAAATTTACAGGGTAAGATGAAAACAGCAGGCCACAGTAAAAGAAACAATTTTGGAAAGTGTAATACAGAAAGTGAGGCAATGCCCAGAGATGAAACCCAAACTATAATTAGAAATGGCAATTTAAAAAAAATAATAATAAAGGAATTTGGAGAGCCAAGATGCAGAAGCTCATCAGTGGGCTGAAATCACTCAATGATGGTAACAGAATTCAATACAAGCTGGTAGAGGACGATGGACGCCATCCCAGAAGCTGCTTGTGACACTGATGAGGAATTAAATAAACTTAAGTACAGAAAATCTAATTGATAAGGGCTTGCGGTTAATCGTGTAAAAGTAGTAATATGCCCCGTACTGTGCCCAGCTATTCTCCTGGCCTTATATGAAAAGAGGCTTGGAGTCATCAGGGAAAAATGAGGTTTTGGTTAATAAAAGTGAGAGTTTAGGAGAAAGATTTGAGCATTTATTCCAAGGTGTGATAAAGTGCAGGCAGTCGATAACATGCTCAACACAAAACACTGAGAAGGAAAAGGACCAGAGAGTAAGTGATCTGGGGAAGAAAAGCAGTCTAAGTAAGGAAAAGGGGGAGCAAAACACGAATAACAAAGATTAAGAAACAATAGTTGGAGACAGGAAACAGGAAACAGGAGGTGGCATAATTTAATCATTTTCAGTCCTTTGGAATGGTATTGTCAAGTCACTTTGGGATGTTGAAAAACTATATTCCTTCAACATCTTTGAAATTAGGAATTTCTCCTCGTCCTACTGGGGCTTGCTGCTAAGGATGCGAGTTTTTAGAGACAAATAGGTGGTCTTGCCCACACAATCTAATGTAGTCATGGCGCCATCAAGTGGTTAATTTGCAGCTACTGCCCATCAGTCTTTAAGAATATCTTTTATATTTTAGTGCATATCCATCTAAGTTTCATCAAGTTTCCATGAAAAGCATGTTATGGTAGTCTCAGAAATCACATAGGAGGGATTTGATTTGCTATCCACTTCTAAACTAATGGAGTTATATCCAGCTTGTCCTCTATGTGTGTTATGCTCTGGGAAACATGATTTAGCCTGTCTTCTATCGAAATTAATGCAATAAGGAACCATGAAATAATGGGCCTTACACTGTATTCAATTTTAGTCCTAATGGAAACACAATGGAAAATAACATCTGCGACAAAGGCCTGGTTGATCATGGGAAAGTAATGGATATTTTCTGCCGTGATTTTATTGGTGCTCTGGGTTTTATCCTTCATCTTACGCTCATCATAGAGTAATAATGTAATACATACTTTGACTTGACTTGCCTTTCGTCTCAGTTTGCCTGTAAGGTCACATGGGTAAATTTAGCTGGGAGACTTTAATTTGGCGGCTGACAAAGTAGGATAAATCAAGATGCTACTAGAAGGAACCCTTCTTAAAATTTTTATAAAAGCACAGCTTTTAAATTTATGGCACACATCTTTAAAAATATATTTAACAGTAAATTTTAGTAACATCACATTTGGGACATTCAAACCTTTGGCAATGAAATCCTTCATTGGCACCGAAATCCATTATTTCAATCTCCATGGCAAATTAGCTTTATGAGGTAGCTACTTTAATTATTTTCCTATGAATCAAAGGCTTGAGTAGAGACAATTTAATAATCTTTATCACTGCTTATATATGGAAGTACTAAACAGTTTGATCATGGAGAACCTGTAAGGCCTTTCGGTTTATCCCTTTACTGGCAGGCACAAACATGTCTAGCCACCCTAGAAAAATATACATTAATAACTAGTTCTGGTTCTAAACATCTAGAGAGAGAGACTCATTACCAATGACTATGTCAAACTGATGTAGTATTTAAAATCACTTCAGTTTAAAAGTGATGGGAGCCACTGATCATTTTCATACTATTTGTCTTCAGACTTCTTAAATTCAGTTCAGAAAACACAGAATGGATTTAGGGAAGAAGGTGATGTTACATGTAAACAATGGCACAGACTGCTGATTTTCAAGGTGTGGGAGCTAGAGGTCTAATGCTATCTAGAGTGTGTGGCAAAACTGATGATGATGATGATCCCAATGGAGATGCTTAATTGTTCGTGAGTTAGTACATTTGACCTTAACTCATGCAATTAAGTACCTCAAACTGTTTATCAATATTAAATAAATACAGCCTAATTTTTTTACCTCAACTCCAAACTCAACCACTCTACAATCTGCAATCATGTAATAATACATTTGGGGATTGTTTTGTTATTGCTGTTGAGTTTTTATAGTTTTGAGTTTTTAAAGTTTTTGAACTTTACATTTGGAAAAACTGTAAACTTACAAGAAACGTTGAAGGAATAAATGTGTTGAATATACCCATGCCCTTTGCTTATACCCAATGGCAATGTTTTGCCACATTTGTTTTGTCTATATAACTATATACTTTTATTTTTTTGGCTAAACCATATGGAAGTAAGTCCTAGGCACCTTACCCCTAAGTACTTCAGTAAGTATCTTAGGAATAAAAACAACAATACTCTTCTGCATACCACAGCATCATTTTCAGGTATCCCAAAATTGAATATTGGTATAATAATATTATCAAATTAATGTCTAAATATAAATATCCCCACATCTCCAAAAAATGCCCTGGACAGCTCCACCGTAAAGGTACACTTCTGGGTGCCTGGGTGGCTCAGCGGGCTGAGCCTCTGCCTTTGGCTCAGGTTATGGTCTCGGGGTCCAGGGATCGACCCTGCATCGGGCTCTCTGTTCGGTGGGGAGCCTGCTTCCTCCTCTCTCTCTCTCTCTGCCTGCCTCTCTGCCTACTTGTGATCTCTCTCTGTCAAATAAATAAATAGAATCTTTAAAAAAAAAAAAAAAGGTACACTTCTACCTTTATAACTAATATCCTGTTCCCCTTTTACACAATAGTTTTTACATCTATGGATTCTTGCCTGAATCACTATTCTATTGGCTATTGCAAAAAAAAAAAAAGGTGATTTTCTACTTTTATTATTACTTCTACATTTTGAGATAGCCCTCTACAGTGAAAAAGGAGATTTTAGTCCTTTTATTTAATAGTATCACCCTGGGTTCATGGTTTCTTCTTTTTTTTTTTTTTATTTAACTTTTTATAACCCATTACCATCATTTTTCTTTTTCATGCTTTCATTGTCCTAAATTTTGCCAGCAGGAGCCCCTGAAAGCCCAAGTCTTATGTCTTTTTGATACGTTCCAAGCAATGCAAATTAGGAGCATGTCTTTACTTTCTTACATAAGAAGGTATAGGTCTACCTTGTTCCTTTCTTACCCCAGAGTTAGAAATAAGAAGTCCTGGGGGCACCTGGGAGGCTCAGTCAGTTGAAAGTCTGACTTTTGATTTCAGCTTAGGTCCTGATCTCAGGGTTGTGTGATCAAGCCCCATACAGGGATCTACACCTGGGCATGGAGCCTGCTTAAGATTCTTTCTCTCCCTCTCCCTCAGGACCTTCCCCCCTCTTTAAAAAAGAAAAAAAAAAGGAAAAAAAAAAAAAAACAAAAAACAGGAAGTCCTGGTTTTTTGTTCCTATGAGTAACAATCCTTAGAAATCAAAATATGTTTATTTTTACTAGATATCATTTTCTAGTGATATCTAAATCTATTAAATCTGTTTTTAGTAAATGATTTTAAAAATATATATATATTCAAAAATTTACTTCTAAATCAAATGCCAACACTACAGGCTTCTTCCTCACCTTTCTCCATCCATCTCATATGCATATTTCACAGCTTCCACTTTGCTGGACATTGCTATTTAACAATACCAGTTTAGGGGTGCCTGGGTGGCTCAGTGGGTTAAGCCTCTGTCTTCAGGTCAGGTCATGATCTCAGCGTCCTGGGATTGAGCCCCACATTGGGCTCTCTGCTCAGCAAGAATCTTCTTCCCCCTCTCTCTGCCTGCCTCTCTGCCTCCCTGTGATCTCTCTCTCTCTTGCAAATAAATAAATAAAATCTTTAAAAAATAAACAATATCAGTTTACTTAGCATTTGCTCTATCATTCAACGCACAAAACAGAGTTTCGGAATTGCTGCACCATTTACGGTGCTAAACAATACTGCTGTGTCAAGCTCAGTATTTCTAGCTATTCTTTTATGGCCTTAGACTACGTACCTCTATGGTGTTTCACTTAACACGTATCCTGAAACTCACTCCATATCAGTTTAGAGAGATACCTTATTCCTTTTCTTATGGGTTTACAGTACCTCATTTTAAGTATATATCAAGATTTACTCAACCAACCTGTAATTTAGTATTTAGGTTTTTCTTTTTTCAGTATTATGCCACAATGATTATATTTTTATATATCATTTTGTATTTTTAAATGTGTATCTTCATGAGAAATTCCTAGACGTGGGATGGCAGAGGCAGGGATTACCAAAAATGTATACTTTTTTTCAAATATTGTCAAATTCCCCTCCACAGACATTATGCCATTTTGGACTTCCCCCATTGTACTTGTCACAAGAACCAAATCATTATTTGCCTCTGAAGATATTAAAATATTAACTGTTTAAATATTAAACAATAAAAGTTTTTTTAGAACAAATGTAAAGAATTTCTTATACACCCACTTCCTGATTCCAAACTCAAATTCAAATTATGTAGATGATAGATACTACTACAGAAACAAAGCCAGACTAGAATCTTAAACAAATCTGGATAAGCAGTATTTTGAAACTACAGTACTTATGATTGCTTTTCTCATGGACTAATGAAAAACACAAAATATATAAGGTAATTCATACATTGGAAATTTAGAATAGGAAGAAATCTCAGAGATTTATCAGTGAAGTACTGACAATATAAAAAAGATTGAATGCATATCACATTATATCTTGCAATATGGTGCTGTTTCTTAAAATATGCTGTTCTCCACTCAAAACGCAATTTCCTTTTTCCCTAGGGCTCTCTTTAGTCTCCACATCAACCCTATACCTGCCTAAATTTCTACTAGTTCTATTTAAATAGGTCCTAACATCCCATAGTCTTGTTCCTCAGTTGCTGTTCTTAAGCCAGTGAGTATGGAAGACCAACTCATGTGACTGGAACCACTTAAGACTCCCCTCATGTGACACCAATGGCCTTTCACTGCCACCCAGCAGTACCTCCTTCACCAGGACCCAGAGTCTGAAAATCTCCCCTCAATACCTTCTCTCTCAGCTGATGATCTTGGTTTTTACTTCATGTGAAGACCAAAAATATTTCAATTGGACTTCCAACCAATTCTCTCCTCCCTTTCCTACAACATCTTTATTTTTAACTCTTTGTTTCTCTTCCTCCAGGCTAACTGTCCACTTCCCAACCTCCTAACACTTCCCTGCCCCAACCCCCCAAACACACACCACTTTCTTCCTGTGGAGTGTGCTCCATAAATCGTCTCCTTTTTAGTTTACAAGTTTTAAAATCGTTTTGCTAGCAATTTTTCTTTGTCTACACACATGCTTAGGTCTCTCACATTCTAAAGACAGCTTCTTTCACTGTATCGCCTTGAATTACTGCTTTGCCTTGTCCTTTCAACTACAAAATTCTGAATGTGACTGCATTAAAATAATAGTTTCTGTTTTCTCTCTTCTTGAGCCCCTGTAATCTGGCTTCCATTTCATTAAAGTTGTCCTCTTAAAACTTTCTAATCACCTCCTAATTCCAATATTCTCGTACTGGTCTCCATCCTCCGTAATTTCACTGTGAGGTTCGCCCGTACTTATGGCTTCCTTTCGGTGATTTTTAGGACACTTTGCTATCACAGTTTTCCTCCTGAACATTCCTTCTCTCTCTCTCTCTCTCTAGTATGTCCCAACTCCTAGAATCAAGTATTTCCTTAAAGTTCTTTCATAATCTATAGTTGGGCAGTTTACCAGATGAAAAAGTTGGAGGACCATACTTGAGACTATGTCTCCTAGAGGGTGAAAATGGCATAATGAATCTTGGGGAAGCCCATTGCATAAAGTCTGAGGATAAATAGGGGTAAACAGATAGGTTCTGATTATTTGTTAACAAACAATAGATTGATAATAGATATAGGTAGGTTCAGATTATATGCCATGTAGTTCTAGGACTTTATTTTTGGGTTATCATTTATCAGAATACTATAAGCCACTAAGTCTTCTACCAATACATCTCAAAGCAACAGATTTTAGATGTCTGAAAGCGGAGGTCCAGACTATAAAAAACATAAGTGTTAACTCTTTCTTTAACATTTCTTCTAAAAAGATTTTCTTTTAATCTAATACCCAAAGAAAAAATACATCTTATTACTACATTAAAGCTGTTCTTGTTTATGGCATTAATAATCGTCTATTAGACGTTAGAAATAACGTTAGAAATAAACTCTATTTTTTTTCTTTTTAAAGTCCTAACAACTGGGAACATTTAAGTATTTTCTACAATAATAATATTGTTACAGCTTCTATTAACATAGAAGGTCAATTTCTGGTATAACCTGGTCTGTACAGCAATCATTCAGAATAAAAACCGAACATGTTATGATCCTTTAGTCAGGAACTCAGGGATTAATTATCACACATCCATTGCCTGGGGTATAGCACCCATTTATTGTGCAATAACTGTATGCAAGGCACTATTCTGGGGGTTAAGGATTCAAGCCAGACCAAACCTTTGCCCCTGGAGCATACACATTTGGATGAGACTGGCTTTCGTGTTAAGGCATATGTAGCTTATACCTTCTCTATCTGCCATGAGTGGTGCTGGACAGGTTACACCAGCTTTTACTGAACGCACTAAGCTGGACAAATAAGAAGATACTTGTCTCCTACAAAGAGACTCTGTTCCTCTTGGCCAGTGGTTCAAAACCAAGGTGATCTTGCCTTTGGGAATTTGGGGCGATATGTGGCAACATCTTTGATTGCCACAACTGCCATATTCCTCACATCCCGAAGTGCTGGCCAGCATCTTACAACGCACGAGACAGCCTCCTGAACAAAGAATCAGCCAGTCCAAAATGTCAGCAATGCCGAGGCAGAGAAACCCCGCCACAGGCTGAAGGGCGCGGGGTTCTCTCTTAGAGGAGGAACATAAACCATATTCTCCCACAGCCTTTCCTACCACCAACCGTATAGAGCTCCCTTCAAGTTCATTCCTCCCATCTTCTTTGTTCCTTGGGTAAATACGTAATGTTCAGTGGAGAGCTCTACCTTCTATTTGTTTTCTGGGCTGTTCTCAAGGGTCAATCAATGCTTACAAAAGTTTTCAAGCAAGCACTAAGGTAGTAGGTTCCGTGCCTGCTGGGTGTAATTATAGGAAACAACTTCATTTTTTTTTTTTTTTTTTAAATCTCATAACAAGAAACACAAGTGCAATCCACAAATTACAACTCCTTTCCAGTGTGTTTGTGCCCTCAGCAGCTCACAGCAGGGCCCAATCTCAGCCTCGGCCAGCCACCATTTCTCTCGCCACCTTCCTAAAATATCAGAAGCAACAAACCGCCCAGGGAGAGGCAGAGTTCTGCAGTTGTGCCTCCGTGGATCAGTACTTTTCCCATACAGGGGTTATGTTGATCTAAAATAGTCAGTCATTATTTTTATTTAAACCATGAATACATACAAGGAGGAAGTGAGACTATTGCTCATTATCCATATTACATTTCATATGGTAGGAAACTTGCGGGAATCTCGGTTGTCAGTCCAAAATTCACTCTTATTTTCCCTTTCATATAAATGTCATGTACTTTTTTAGGTTATGATTCTACTTCTATAATTGTATGAAGGGTTCTAACCTGTCACTTAACAACATTTAAGCCTCAGACGAATTTATATCTCACCACTGCGTAACATGCGACAACTCGCTTAACCTTTCAAGACTTGGATTTAGTAATGCACTAAGTAAACAGGCTGAGCTAGTATCTGGCAAGAGAATCCTGGGTTTTAAGTCAGCCTCACCAGTTTCTTCCTATCTGACCATCAGCAAGTCCCCCCAATTTTAAAGAGATTACAGTGAGATGAGATTAAGTTGAGTATTAAAGATTTTTGACCTTGCAACTGTCACCGCCTAACGGTTACCTTGAATGTGTCTTCTAGCTCTACAGACACAACTCAATATTTAATATTCAAACTGTATTTAACAGAGGATATTCCATATTCAGGGTGTCTAAATTGGCCAAAATTAAATAGGTTTTTAAATTCTTTTTCAGCTTTATCCCTAGTAAAATAATTTAACTCTGTATCTAGGCACAGAAGCATAGGAGTAAAAAAAGTATTTGCTCCCTGCAGATTCCAAACATTCTCTTTCCTAACACGCACACTCTGTTTTAGATTCACTAGGAAAGAATTAATACATTAGAAACTGAATACTTCTCTTTGGACAAGTAAAGGTTGAAATTTTTTTCCTGAAAATTCTCTCTCAGAATTAATATTCTTTTCTGATATAAAACTTCACAGGATCTGCTCTTACAGAGAAGGAACATCTTCACTAGCAAACAGAAATGTCACCTAGCATCAAGAAGAGAGGGAGAGGGGCACCTGGGTGGCTCAGTGGTTAAGCCTCTGCCTTCAGCTCAGGTCATGATCTCAGGGTCCTGGGATCGAGTCCCACATCGGGCTCTCTGCTCTGCAGGGAGCCTGCTTCCTCCTCTCTCTCTCTCTCTCTGCTTGCCTGTCTGCCCACTTGTGATCTCTCTCTGTCAGATAAATAAAATCTTAAAAAAAAAAAAAAAAAAAAAAAAAAAAAAAAAAAAGAAGAGAGGGAGAGCCAGGTCCTCTTCACTATGAACTGCCATTTTGGTCAGTAGCTACTGATCCTCAAAGAGCACTAGTAACACTCAGGAGTACACCACAGACATCATTTCCTATCTTTTGTACATTTCTAATTAACTCTGCTCCCAAGAACTTAATCACCAATGTTGATGAAGAGTCACCTATCTGAACGACAACTAGATCCTAAGGGACTGTCATCATAAAAATCAAATGCCACTTTATTTACTCTTCACCTAACCACTTGCATTTTGATTTATCCAGACCATGTTCCTAGGCAATCCTGCTTAGGATTTTTTTTCCATCAGGCATGCTTGAGGTTGGAAGCATGCTGGAGAGATTCTAGTGTGACAGTTCACAAAAAACATCCCACTTTTCCAAAATCCCTTCTGTGCTAGATTTCTTCATAGCACCCAGGTCATAAATGGTCACAACACTCCATCTTCTTATACAGGTACACACTATAGAAGGAATGGTCCAATTCTTTAAGAAGCTGACACCTTCAATAGAGATAAATGACAAATACAAGTAAAAAAAAAAAAAAGAGAGAGAGAGAGACAGAGAGGAGAGTCACCCATTCAAAAAGTAAAGAAGCTTTATACAAGAAGTATGGATTAAAGATGTCTAACAATAGTATTTTTTTAAAAACTGATTAGAAAATATCCATGAATATGTACAGTTTTACCTAACCAAGTAACTTATCATCATCAGATAAAAATAGGTATTTTATAGCAAAAGTTAACTATCCATGCCTTTTTTATAAGGGATATCTTATATTTCCATTAATTTCCATTAGAAAATGTGAGACATGTTCTTATTTTTAACGATTCCAAAATGTTTGGTCGACAGAATCGAAGGGCAATCCTATAGCATGTCAGGAATTGATGTGTTTAATCTGATCTTTTGGTCCTCAAAAAAGAGTTCATGTTGCTGTTACAGTTTTCTTTTTAATATCATTTTTCTTTATTCAACAAACTCCTCCATCTCCTTTTTCCTGAAACTATAGGACTTTTTGGAGGCTCAGAAATCCCCTCATATTCACATTTTTTGAAACTTTACTCTTTCTTCACCTAAAATTTTCTAGAATCCCTTGGATTTTACACAAGAGTAAAATACTTGTAACTCACACGGCAGTTTTTCAGTTTCTTTATCAGTTCTGCACATTCTAACTTTGTCGATTCGTACACAATACCTATGGTTCATTTGCATTTTACTTATGTTTGTTGAAAATAAGCGATCACTTCGCAAAAAATAACCTTGCAGAATAGTAGAGAGAGTGTGGGAGACTTTGGTTCTAAGTTCTATACAGTTTGGCATTTTCTTTCTTCAGATGTAGAATGGGAATATTTGAATTGTGTTCCTATTCCTATAACTCCTTTACTAGGACAGGGTTTTTATTCATGTGCCCTTTAATTTCTTACTCTCCTCGGGTCTAGAAAAGAAAAGAAACTTTTAGAATTCTTTGAGAAAAAGGAAATAATTGTATTCCTGATGTCCATTTTAGTTAGCAAAAACATCTCTGAGGGGCTGATTCCTCAAAGATTTAATGTCCAATAAGTACTAAAGCCGGAAATGGACTCCCCGCCCCCTCATTTCCCACAGCGCACACTAGCTGTGAGATACACTTCCTCCTGCCAGATTTCTCCTAAAAATGTAATTTGTCATCTTCTAAGTAGTAGACAATTAAGGCCTGAGATTCATTTTCATTGCAAATGAATAATTAGTGAATGTCAATTTCATATTTCCTCAGTTCATGCAAAAGACAAAAAAAAATAGTCATGTTAAAACACTTTAGCTGTGTTGACACACCAATTCTTGGAGATGATGAACATAAATATTATTATTATTTTTCTCCTTAAAAGATCATCTAATCTGTTCTCATTTAAAAGTTTATTTAACATTTGTCTTCTCTATATATAACTTTAGGAGTGTTTTTGCTAATTAGAACACAAGAAAATATATAGTCATCTCTTTCAAACATTATTTTATTTACACTTGGCTTTAGCTTTTTTATTGTTTCTTTTTTCTTCTACACCCCCTCACAGCACAAGGTATCTCAAACTCCAAGCAGATGCCATCTGGTTATTTTACATAACTCTCTAAGCCCATTCAAGTGGCAATACACCAGTGTTGAATAGGATATATATATGTGTGTTGGTTGGAGCCCAAGAACTGCACCCAAAATAACTTTTTAAAAGTCATTGAGCATCACAGTGGGAATAACAGAGAGGTCATAGCTGCAGCTGCTTGGGGAGGGATGGAACAGCCAGCTCTCCCCTCACCATGCAGCAGGTACAGTTAAGAAAGCAATACTCTCAGCACCCCTACCTTCTCCAATAGTTTTTATGCCTGCCTATCACTCGCATCTCTACAGCTGACAAGCACCTGGGATTCAATCCCTGCTGGACTGCAGAAATTCACATTAATTTTGGTAATTTCCCTATTGTAACAGTGAGAACCTTCTCCTCCCCCCGCCCCAGGTCGGGTGAGCAGCTTTAATATTTCATTGCATATTCATGTATCACCCTGCATTATTTTTAGTTTCTAATGGAGAGAGCAGACGGGGCTCCATGAAAGATTAGTAAGAGCCCTACAAATAGCTTTCTCACTGTCCTAGTAGATTTTTTTTTTCTTAAGAGGCCAGACAAGAATTCCCTTCAAAGAAGGCATAATTGGCAGTGAATACAAAAGAAACTTCCCAAGTCCACGAAGAATTGTCATGATATGTGAGACTATCTTATTCTGATCCCCCCACCCCAAGAAGTCTATGCAGTGACTCTGTTCCTCTACTGAAGAAATCAGCTAATCTTACCATTTTGTCCCTTTCCCCCCTAATTCTTCTCATTTGTATTATTTAAAGAATTTGTCATGTTTCATTATTTCCACATTTCTTTCAGTGAGATGGGAAAGAAATGTATCTTAAAAAAAAAAAATGTTCCCACATATACAACAACAGTTTACTCTTGTGAATTGCAAATAACGCATTCACTCCACATTGATATCTTATAACTTTTGTACTTACTGGGCTATTTTTTTTTTTAAGATTTTATTTATTTATTTGACAGAGATCACAAAGCAGGCAGAGAGGCAGAGAGAGAGAGAGGAGGAAGCAGGCTCTCTGCTGAGCAGAGAGCCCGATGCAGGGCTCGATCCCAGGATCCCAGGATCATGACCCGAGCTGAAGGCAGAGGCTTTAACCCACTGAGCCACCCAGGCGCGCTGGGCTATTTTTTTAAAGCATTTTCTATTCTCCTTCCCTTACTCATCCAGAGATTTTTATAAGAATGTATAGCATGCAATATAGTGAAAAGCCCTAAGTACCAGAAAATATTTTTAGAATGGAGACATTCTACAAATGACAGATTTTTTTTTTTCCATTTTAGGCCTTATGAAAAATGGATTTGAAACTTATAAAAAATGTATCTGGAACATCTGAGTGCAAGAATTCAGATCTATGATTCAAAAGCAATTTCTTCTTTCTCAAAGTGGCCATGCCGAATTGATTTTTAAGGAGAAAGAAAGGGTGTAATTTGGATTTTGAACCCTTTTCTAAGAACTTGTATTGTTTTTACTTACGTTGACGCCCTTCATCCCTATTGCATCCTCATGGAGGAGGAAAGTATGTCTTATAGCAACTCTTTTACAAGGACTGACCTTAGGCAAGGCTATAAATAAGGCTTCACATTCCTTTGTCCTGTTTCACCTTTTTCATTGCACATTTCCTGTTACAAACCCACTGCGGTTTTCTAGCCAACATTTTATTTTTTTCTATCTTGAAGGGCTCTTATTATCTTACAGCAGCACTCAAAGAATTTGCTTTTCTTCCCACCCCCCATAAAGAAAAAAGAGAGGAAATAATCAACATAAATGAATGAATCAGTAATAGTAGAGCATCAAGTAAAAATCCAGTGAGTGTGAGATAGATGTCGAGGAGAGAAAAGTGGAAATTTTTCAAGTCTATGAAAATGCATGGAGGAGTAGGAAGAATTCTGTTTCATTATTCTTCTGAAAAGCCAAAAATCACTAACCCTATTTTAAAAACCTTGATCCTTGGGGCACCTGCATGGCTCAGTCCTTAAGCATCTGCCTTTGGCTCAGGTCATGATCCCAGGGTCCTGAGATCGAGATCTGCATTGGGCTCTCTGCTCAGCCAGAAGTTTGTTTCATCTTCTCCCATTCCCCCTGCTTATGTTCCCTCTCTCACTATGTCTCTCTCTGTCAAATAAATCTTATTAAAAATAAATAAAATTAAATAAAATAAATAAATAAATAAAAACCTCGATCCTCATCAGCAGTGTGAATGAACATTTTTTTCCACACTGCTAAGGCAAATGCAAATTAATATTAACAAGATATCATTTTTACCCATCACATTTGTAAAGTTAAAATTAAATAACAATAATAGCTGATATTATCCAGTGTTGAAAGGAGTGTGAAATTAGTACCATGTATATTCTTTATGAGAGCATAATGTGGTATAGCCACTTTGGGAGCAAAATAATTCTGTCAACATCTGCCTTAGAAATTTCACTTTCTCTATCCCTTATGAATAATAAACATCAAAGGAACAATGAAAAAAATTCAGAATTCAACCATGATTAAAACAGCACTCTTTGTAGGAATAATAAAATAGATGATCTAAAAAAATAAAACAAAAACTAAAAACCTTGATCCTCAAGGTCTGAAGGTTTTTCCTTGCCTTTTCTGTGATGGTTTCATCCACTTCCACTAATTTTAATACAGCTAATGGAGTAAACAAACAAACCAAAAAGCCACTTGAATAAAAAAGATGCATACATTGAAAATCAAAAACCAAACTCTGGTCTGATTTGCCAGAGCTAGCTCGCTGACTTTGGGAAGCAACTGGTCTTTTCTGATTTCCACCTCCAAAATTAGAAAGCTCAAGCATATTTTCTAAATAACTCCACAGCAATCTTCATTTAAATCTGAACTCTATAATTCTACTAGCTGTGCGGTCTTACACATGCTATGTCATCCACCTATACTTCTACATCTACAAAATGGAGATCATTGCACTACCTACCATGAAAGGAATTATATCAAGTTTTTGGAAGTGCTTAGTTAGCCTCTAATAATTTTTAGCTATTATTTAATTGTAAGAGCTATGTTCAAGTTATTACAGACATATTAAACAGTTGTCATAACTGAAAAATGTGAACAATTTTAAAAATTTCTATAATAGCTATGTTTATCAAGTGCTTATTATGTGCCAAGCATTAAGTCCTTCATTTGTAATCTCATTTAAGCCCCTCAATAACATAATGTAGAAGATAGAATTATCCTTGGTTTACCCTTGAGAAAACTGAAGCTTAGATAAGCACACAGACACAAATGAAAAAGTAGTAGAAGGGGTGGTAAGCAGTTCTTCCCTAGAGGCCACGCTTTTTTTTTTTTTTAAGATTTTATTTATTTATTTGACAGACAGAGATCACAAGTAGGCAGAGAGGCAGGCCGAGAGAGAGAGAGGAGGAAGCAGGCTCCCAGCTAAGCAGAGAGCCCGATGTGGGGCTCGATACCAGGACCCTGGGATCATGACCTGAGCCGAAGGCAGAGGCTTTAACCCACTGAGCCATCCAGGCGTCCTGAGGCCACGCTTTTAATCACTGTGCCACACTGGTTTCCATTCTAGATTTTTCTGCCTTCAGTCTAGATGATTAATACCCAAATAAATGCAGCAATAAGAGCCTAATAAAAATCCACCTTTCCATCTCCTGCATCATGTTTATGATCCCTATGTGTTTTACATCAATTCTTCACCAAACCTGCCAGTGAACTTTGGAGCATGGTTAAGTATGCATTTTTTGACTATGCACACCCATCAAATTAAAAAGGGTTTTCAAACTACAACGTGTTACCAAGCCCCCTTCCTTTCCTCTGGACGTGACGTATGAAGGAGAAGAGTTTTCTGGAAGATCAGGGACTTGTCTAAATTCACCTAAAAGACGATAAGATTAATGTTGAAAGGTCTGTAAGACCCCAACAGAGGAGACTACATCAAAACACACACACCCTTTCATTTCAAGTGGAAGAAGCCAGAGTTATCATGCCACTCTTTTCCACAGATGGTGCAAGTCATGACAGCTAAAATGGACACATTTCAATCCCCAGGTTCTCAGGGTGCAACACTCCACTGCACTGAGAAAATTCTGTTTCATTCTCCAGATTAATTCTCCTCTTTCAGAGAAATGACTTTCAAATATTTTAGATGATATGCCCTCCACTTGGAAAGTGGTTTATATTCATTCACTCACAGCCATCATTCAGGAACATCATGAATTGATTCTAAAAGCCACACTTTTCATTAATTCTGTTTGCAAGACTAATTTTTACAACAATTGATCATTTACTCCCAGTGGCTCCTTTTTTCCAGGACTTTGTGTCCCACAAACATTCTTCTGATGCAGTAGTCTATTACATGTTTCTAACTACAGAGATGCGTCTATGCCCCTAATAATGAGAGTAGATAGTTACAAAAGCAAAAAGGTTCATGTCCCTTGTGCTAATTATGCACAGAAGGATTTACCTTTCACTTACCAGTGAGAATTAGAATGTGAGTCTTGGAGCAGAGAGGATCATGAGGTTAGATGCTTCGATAACACATATATTATTGGCACCTAATTTGCACTGAATATATGCAAACTCTTTGCTCCATTTCTCAGGTATCCTATTATTGTTTACACTTGCAGCTGTTATTAATGCTAAATTCAAAGTAATCACAGGGTGTCTCCACATAAGTCACTACTGCCTTAGCATAGCCAATGACAAAAATAAGGAATGACTTGATGGTAGATAAGAATATAGATATTACTGATCTTTAAGTACACGTTTTTAAGAGATTTTTTCCCTTGTTAAATTTTACTTAACAATAATACATGCAAGAAATCTAACTATTTTGCTGTTCAATGGCTCACACATGAAATAATCTTCCAAAGTGGTAAATTCTAGTACATGAGGAAACTGTGGAATAAAGAAGAGATAATTCCTTGCAATGATGAATCCTATGAATTGAGTATTTGTAATTACAATATGACATCTGATATTGTAGTTGCTATGCAATTAACATTTTTCCCTACTTCTACCTCCTGATACACATAGACATGAGGATGTGTGGGCTTCTTCGTACCGGGATGGTTAGGTAGAGATTTTAAGGAGAATTTTAGAACATTTTCCAAACTCCAAGAATGAGCTGTAAGTCATCTATTTTTTGTTGTCAACAAACTTGAATTGGGCATTACTACAACCCAGGAACTTCACACATACATAAGATCTCCTCAATCAGCGAGGTAGTTGCCAATCTAATATAGAAGATGGGACATATACTTGAATGACCACAACTTCAGACATAAAAGGATAACTGCCATAAGCAAAGTAGAGTATGTACTATCATAAGTACGAAGTACATATATATGTGTATATATCTACACACATATATAACAATAGCTCTACAGAAGAAAATGTAAAAAGAAGTTTATAAAAAAAACTCCTTTAAAAGGTAACATTAGGGTTAGAACTGAGGGTAAAAAGACATTTTCAATCCAGATGCTATGACTTGTTTTTCTCTTTAGCATTGTATCACTAGCCTTATTCTTGTGCTAAATAAACAAAAGAAGGGTGATTGATACTCTGACAAAATAAGAAATGAAGGTGGGTGCACACACATGAAAGGAAGTGATAAAAGGCCAGAAAATATCTAAAGTATGTAGCAAGGACATTGAGTGAGAAGGAAGAAGACTGCGTGTTCACGGAAAAGAGAGTCTGAAAGATGAGAACCAAGATCTTATTCCCAATGAGTTAAAAATAAAGGAGTGGGGAAGTGGGAAAGTCACTGCTTTAACACTTCCTTGGAGGCATCCACCAGCTAGCACCATCAACGCCATCTAGTTTATTTGGTGCCTGAGCCGACATAACTAGCGCCAGAGGAGAACCTGTCTACAGATCTCATGTATAGAACATTCAAGTTTCACGTGCTCATTCAAGAAATGGCTATGAGGATGAAATAAGTCCTTCACTTGTCCATGGTCCAGAACCATGTGAACAGAAAAGGATGCAAAGGAAGAAAAAAAAAACACCTATAAATATAACCTTTATCCCACAGCCCAGGCTGAGTAATCTTGCTTGTAGGTGAAGTATTTTGTGAAATCATTCTGGGTTGCTCAAAGGACCAGCCTGTTGACGGTTTCTCCACCATTCCTGGAAGGACAAAGTGACTGTCCCAAACATCACCCCAGGGAGTAAGAACTGATTAATATGAATGCCTTTATCATCTATGCAATTATTAAGACACATTAATCTCTGATACAAGGTTAGCATGTTTTTCCTTCCTTCCTATCTAATAATCTGATATCACTGCCTATGCTTTTCACAAATATTTCTCTAGGATCAGGTGATTCCTTTCAAAATTGTGGCTGTTCAAACTGTCAAATCATACCCAAACTAATATCAGTTCTACTCAAGTGAACCTATGCTCTGCTCCACACAACACCATGGTAGACTGCCCTAAGGATCTCTAACGATTTCTGAATAGCCTGAAAGACTCCATGTAACTTTCCAACAAACTTCAGGAGAAACCCACAGCATAACAAAATACACCCAAGAAACAATTTTTTAAGCATCCTTTTTAAACCAAGGATTATTCTACACCTAAGGGGATACAACAATGCCACTACCAGACTCTCAAGAAATACACAATATAAGAAAAGTATGTGTAAGCAATAAATAATATCCTAGGCAGTCTGACATAAAAGATACACAGTACTAAGAAAATAAATTAATTCTGACTGGGCTGGCTCAGAGGAGAAGGAAACGGTTGACCTGGAACTTGAAGCATTAAAAAGATGAGGGTAGTCAAGAATTTTGTGGAGGCAGAGTCTGGAGAAGAAAGTATGTCAGACTGGGGGAAATTGGGCTCCTATCAGGATGGTGAATTACTGAAGAGAGTAGAAATTCAGTGGTATTTCATATCAAAAATTTACTTCAAATTCTCTTTAAAGTATTATACCTTAAAGAATTTACTTTAAATGACTTACTTTCATATTTTCATTTACAATTAAGATCCATCAAGACATCATAATCAAAAATATATCATTTTGTGTAGTACCTAAAAACTAGATGACACTAACTTTAAGTATCTTTCTTAGTCATTTCTTCAAATTTCAGAACACTTTTGCTTTTTGTATTCATTTTGTTTTTGTTGTATTTTTCACTACTCCTTAAGTATTTTTAAATCCCAGTATGCTCTGATAAATAATGACCAAGGAGCCTATTAGAATTATAGAGGCTCAGATTAGTTTAAAAACTGGAATTTGAAAATGTAATTGGCTATAAAATCCATAGATTCTTATTATGGTAATAATCTAACTTCTGTTGAATCCTGAATTTCAAGTTCCTGCTAAGCACTGAAACTTGTTTAAATTCATTTGGAACAGCAGTGTTTCATACGGGCTGAGCATCTGAAGCATAAATTCTCTAGAGTCTAAAAAACCCTTGAAAACAAGCCTGCCATAAAAATCAGGAGGCTAATGTTTCCTGTCTCAGTAAATGTGGCATAACATTGAAAGAGACCACTATTCTTCGTATGAGATCTAGATGAAGAATCACCCTGAGTTAGAAGCCATGTCATATGAAAAAACTGAACTGTGTGGGGTTTTTTTTCCCCCCTCATGTGGGTATGGTTGCTGTTGCTTGTGTTTAATTATAAAACTACTCCAGTGGTTATCAAAGATAAACATGCATCAGAATCACCTGGAGGGCTTGTTACACCAGACTGCAGAATTCTACAATCAGTGGATCTGGAGAGGGGGTCTTGAAAATTCTCATTTCATCTGCTGCTGCTGTCCCAGGGACCTCACTTTGAAAATGACTGTGTGTGTACAGACACACACACACACACACAAAGTAACTACATTTTTAAATTCTTAGTTACGAAGAATTTTTTTTAAATGATAACTGTATGTGTGCACATCATTCAACCCAACTACATTCTTTAATCTATCAGTCCTTTCTTGGTTATTTGGTAGTACGGATAATCACCTCCATGCAAAATTTCTCTTACGATGTGCAAAGCTGGCAAAAAAAAAAAAAAAAAAAAAAAAAAAAACAATTCCCACAGGCAGGGAATGCCTTAATGCTGAGGCCAAATTTGTCAATAGAATCCTTCCTGCTTGGAATTAGTGCCAGGAGGGTAGATATAAAGTTGGCATTTCAATAAAGCTACTTTGATAAACTTTAATAGCACCAATTCTGTTAACCTTGGAACCCTGATTAGAACCATAAATGAGGAAATCCCTATTGTTAACTAAGCCCATTTTGCATATTTATTGCTATCCCTTTTAATTTGTAAGGGCATGTCAGACTGTACAATAAAATCTGTTCCCTACTTGCTAGGTCTTTGATTTTGCCTTTTCCTCTTGTTATATCAGATGTGGACGGCTGATGTACCCTCGGTAGCAACATTTTTACATTTGTAGAAAATAAGAAAACCTTTGAAAAAGCATTTGCGGTGTCCTTTTCTTAACTTTCTAACTGTTCCCTCTCCTTGTCTACAAACCGCTTTCAAAATTTTCAACTCCTCACTCCACCGAAATGAAAATAACATCTATAGTTATTTAAATATTTATCTTAAAAAGAAGTGCCATATAATCAATTGTGTTAAGTTGTGCAGTCAGGCTCCCAGATGTTTGGTTAAAAGTTATCCTTGCATGTCGTGTAACTCAAAGAGAGAGAACCGTGGAAGAGAGAATGCAGCATGAGTAAGCTGGGGTTGAAGAATGAGAATACAGAAATTCAGAAAAACACAGAAACTATGCAGCATCCAAGAAAGTGGTCCCATGGTCATCATCAGGCTTTGGGATTCATTATGGGGAGGGAAGAGGATGCTCAAATTTGGATAAGAAAAGGCTGGCAGCAAGGATTTGGGTGTCTCAGATCAAAACCTGCCCAGTTCACATTTTCATCACTCGATCAATTCTCATGTCATTCAATTTGGGAGGAGCTGGGATAGAAGACCCACAAACATAAATATCAGATTTTCTACTTTTTCCTTTTATAGGGTTATGTAAAGTTAGAGAAGGCAAGGTTAAACCACATATTTCTGTTTAACTGCCTTATCTATGGATTTCTTATAGAGAGGTGCCTTCAGCAACACGAATACTTTAAAACTGCTGACATTGTTTATATTCGAAGACTATAAATTCTATTCATCCATTCATTCAGCAAGTACTTACTCAGCAACTTCTATGTGCCAAGTGTTAGGTAAAGGAAAAACAGTTGTGAACACACATGCCTTGTCCAGCCTGCTGGCTAAGGCATACCAAGAAACAATTCATCGCCCTATGTGTTGACGATGGAGACAGGTACATGGAACTGTGAAAAGATCAGGGGCCACTAGTCTTAATTATAATGTCTGGGTGCTCCTGCCAAACTTAAAGAACCCTAATTGAGAATTTAAATTATATGTGGGGCAGGGAGACAATCAGTCTAACCTACACTTATTTTCCTTTAGCAACAACTACAGAGAGGAAATGTGTCCCTTTAACCTGTGGGAATGCTATTTTCCCTTCCAGAGGTGGGGGCAGGGGAGATTTAGATCAGAACTAATTGTTCTGCGATTAATATTTTCCCTCCCATTGCTCCGTACAGCCAGGATGACATGCATTGTACACACCACAGGAGGTAAGAGAGTCAATCAATTAGGGGAACAATTAGTTCCAGTTTCTAGAATTTATTGGAGGTTGTAGATGAAATTGCCTGAAAATATTAAGAACAGTAAGGATCGGTGATAAAACCTAAAGAAATAAATTTATATTCAAGTTTTTGAGGCAGATGCTTAGCTGACACTGCTCTTCTGCAGATCCGTGACGTTAATGCAGTAATAATTATAGTTTGGCAGCAATTAATAAATAGACTGTCAAAACCAGTCAAGTTGTGTTCATGGTTTTGGAAAGCTGCTGATTTTAGCTTTGACATGATGTGGCTGAAGTGTTCTTGAAAAGCTCAAAATTGTTAATTAGAGGATGCAGTTCTGTAACTCCCCTTCTATGGGTCTAAGGTTTGAGATTGTTGGAAACAAACATTCAGTTGCAACCTGGTGTCTTCTTTGGGGTCCATGTTTAGTTGATAATTTGTATTTAGAAAAATGTAATGTATAGGAATATTCTAAGATTCAGGAGGCTGATAAACCTACAACCAAGAATACATGAAGTCAACTTGAAGAAATAGAATTTGATGGAATCCTCAGGCCCCATAGAATTCTAGACTGTTTTTGTTCCAATATCATAATGTAAAAATCAGGGTAGGGATAGAAATCATAGTGGCCTAATAGCCTAGTTCTAAGTGAACTCAAAGTCCTAGCTCATGCAGAATATTCAGGAAGTCTAAACCTGCCAACTGACTAAGGCTCCTCTGCTCCAGGGAATAAGCAAGCAGAAAGAAAGGAAGAAAATGGTCAAGAAGATTTCATTTAAACAGTGAAAAAAGCAAGATGGCCAAGAACATTAATATAAATTCTATTATTTTTTCTTTAATATTTATTTATTTTTAGAGAGAGTGTATGTGTATGCACATACTCTGTGTGCAGAGAGAGGGCCAAAAAGAGAGGGAGAGACAGAATCCTTCAGCAGCTCCCCACTGTGAACGGAGCCTACAACGGGGTTCCATCCCAGAACCCTGAGATCATGACCTGAGCCAAATCAAGAGCCTGATGATTTGAACCGACTGAACCACCGACTGAACCACCCAGGCGCCCTTAATTCTCTTTCAAAGCAAGAGATAAAAAGAAATTTAAAGCCATAATTTTACCAAGTTTTAAGCTTGGAGACTAGTCTCTCCTGACTTAATAATTATCAAAGATACCACAGCCCAGAATGTGAATCCCTGATCAGTTGCACACATCTGCTAGTTTGCCCAGACGTCAGCAAAGGAACAAAAAAAAAATGCTGATGTTAGTTAACGTGTGTATGCATAATATTTAAAACCCAAACACATTCTGAGAGTGATGCTCTAGAATTACTCCAATGCAATCCCTTAGAGAAAATTTATATTTTTTAAAAGGTAGCACTGTACTTTGATGTATAATTTCCTGCATAAAAAACAGATACAAATAAAACAGCCAAGAAATAAGGCAAACAAACACCACCACCACCACCCCAAAGAAGGTAAAAATAACAGAAAATTCTAAACTTCTAGACCAAAGAAAGAAAGAATTCATCTCTTTCTACACCTTTAAGTAAAAATCTTATAAAAATTTGTTATAAAATTCCACTTTGTAATTTAATTCTAGGACTTAACCGTAAGGAAAAGCAAACTGATATTCTCAGCTCCTTGTCTGTGGTGTTTAGTACTTATATCAACTTTTGTGCTCTAATTAATTTTACTAATTCCTTTAGTTAATGAATAAGTAAATCAAGACCAGGGGGGAAATCCATCAATTTTAAGACCAGTGGTAGAAAATTGTTAATTCAGAAGTGACCCACAGCTACCAAAGTGTTCTCGTCAGCATTACTTTGCTATCCCATTAATATTTTATTTTCTGTTTTATTGTTCTTCATAGAGTGCAGTGTTTCACAGTTATTTTATTTCCAAGCCGTCTAAAAGGCATTGATCTGGCAGTAGCCAAATATTTGAATATAAATTGATTTTATGCAATACACAGAAAACAAGTATTTTATTGACATAAATGGTTTCTGTATTTGTAGAATTACACTAAAAATTATTTTGAAGCAGCATGATCCCTCTCTGGACCATATTAGAATTTCATGCCTAAATCAAGTTGAACATTAATCTTATAGGAGTTTTCTGTCTTATGCAATAGCACAAATGTCTATGGTGAGAAGTGTCAAGGGAGTAGAGACGTAGATAAAAGCTTCGAGAAAGAAGATATAAGTGTGAAAGATGACAGAACGGCCACATGGGGAGAACTTGTTACCGCTTTTGGCTTTTTTAGGTCTATTCATTAAAGACAATATTCAAAGATTTAAGTCTCTTTATTTTCAAAATGGTGGTTACTAGCCTAAGACTCAGTCTAAATTACATATGCAGCACAGTCCATGTACAAACATCATGGAGACTGGCCACTGTGAGAAAGGGGAAGGCTCCATGAGTTTTGGGAACTGCAAACCTTGTACACGGACATTCTGAAATCAGCCGACATTACGATATCCAGTCCCAGGCATCCCTCACTGAGAAAGTATTTCTAGTCACTAACCAGCCTGGCCAAGAGAGGAGTCTTTTTTTTTTTTTTTTTAAGATTTTATTTATTTATTTGACAGAGAGAGAGGCAGAGAGGCAGGCAGAGAGAGAGAGAGAGAGAGGGAAGCAGGCTCCCTGCTGAGCAGAGAGCCCGATGCGGGACTCGATTCCAGGACCCTGAGATCATGACCTGAGCCGAAGGCAGCGGCTTAACCCACTGAGCCACCCAGGCACCCCCAAGAGAGGAGTCTTAAGTACAGCAGAGACTCCCACTGTGTGTGCTGCCTCGGTCCTTCGACCCCTCCTCAGTGCCGTGCCATTCCTCCCTCATCTGGAACGCCATGTTCTCCCTCAGAACTGTGTTCAGTCTTTGATGATGGACTTCTATGAAGGGCTGTCTTCATCAGCTGATTTCTGAGACTTTTCTTCTCTCCAACACCCTCTGCAAAATGCTGGCTTGCTTCCTCACTTGTTATCATGAATAACAGCAGGATTTTGCATGATCCCCTTTTTCAACACTGAATGCTCTGTATCCGTTTTCTCCCTACCAGCTGCCTTCTGGCTCTTCACTTGTCAGCATTTTGTGATAAAAAAGATTCAGGAACAATGCTTGCCCAATATCGTGTAGGTTTTATATTCACTCTGGGTTGGAAGCAGGCCTCCATATTTTACCACTGAAATGCTCTATCAACTCCCCAATTACCGATTCTCCCTCAAATTGAACTTAATGTGTTCTAACATGCAAAACTTGGAATTGCATTCCATTAGGTATGCTGTTATTATTTTCATCTTTGCAGCTTTAAACTTTTTTTTTATTTAAATTCAAGTTAGTTAACATATAGTGTATTACTAGTTTGAGGGATAGAGTTCAGTGATTCATCAGTCATATTACACCCTGTGTCCTCCTTACTGTCCATCACCCAGTTACCCCATCCCCCCACCCCGCTCCCCTCCAGCAACCCTTGGTTTGTTTCCCTACAGTTAAGAGTCTCTTATGGTTTCCCTCCCTCTCTGTTTTTATCTCATTTTTCCTTCCCTTCCCCTACGTTCATCTGTTTTTTTTTTTCTTAAATTCCACATATGAACAAAATCATATATTTTTCTCTGACTGAGGCTTTAAACTTTCTAGTAAAGCTATATTTTGCCTGTTCTTTCTACTTGTAGCCTGGAAAATTCTCTGATATTAACCTGCCATTCTAAAAACTCATATATTTCAGTTTGACTTTATAACTTTGCTCCATTTATTTTAGTGGTGTTTGCCAGCATCCCTACTGCTTTTTTGTCATTGTTGTTGTTTTTAAGGCACAAAGCATTCACACATCTTTTGTTTTCAGAGATTTTTTTTTCCCATTGATTTTGTCTTTGATTACAAAAGCCCCCAAGTGATTTCTATGAACGAAATATTCAGTAAACAAGCAGAATTTTATTAAGTCCTATCTCCTATTTTTATTCTATATTTCACCTTCTGTGATACAAAGTGACTCTAGGATGATTAAAATCAACACTCATATTTTATTCATGCCATCAGTACACTTTTATCTTAGCAAAAGTGTTAGTTTATATGTAATATAATATCCAGTTATGAATTTGTAACAGTGTGCCCTCATTCTGAAATGTCTGCTTAGCCAGGTGGATATTGTTCGAGATTCTACATGTTGACATTAACCATTTTAAGGAAAAGCAGTGGTATATTAACAGCACAGAATCAAAACAAAAACAAAACAACAACAACAAAAAACCACTTGACTAAATACAAACCTATTTTCCCCCAACAAAACCACCGTAGTTTA
Source organism: Lutra lutra (assembly GCF_902655055.1). Taxonomy (NCBI): domain Eukaryota; kingdom Metazoa; phylum Chordata; class Mammalia; order Carnivora; family Mustelidae; genus Lutra; species Lutra lutra. The sequence goes on from NC_062285.1 coordinate 105,135,240, forward strand.
TAACCAGACTGATGAAACAAACTTGAGATTCTAATCATCAGTGATCTTGACCTACACAATAGGGAATGTTGCAAATCTGGCCTTATCTGTTATTCTACAGTGAGCTAGAGATGATTTCTACTTCATGCTAATAAGTCATGATAATATGGCATTTTGAGATTAAAAGTCATCTAACACCTTTCAAGGAGGGCACATGCAGGACAAGTACTTAAGATCACTTTTCAGTTTTCTTTTAGTTTGTCATAATATGTTTTGATCAATAAGTGTGGAAAAAAGGGCCCCAAAACATGAGAGGATTGCCTATAGAATGGCTTTATTTTGAAGAAATTATAGTGTCTATAATTACTGAATATAAAATGAAAAGGCAATTTAGCTCCATATATTGCTGTCAGGAAGATAGCATGCCTGCTTATGATGAAAATGAGGAAGTATTTACAGATCATGCTTCTCAATGTAAACTATTACACGGAACTCTTTGTCTGAAGCTCTGAAATGCAAACTGTAGATATTCATCAGTCTTATTACTGAGCCACTTAGATGGAAATGGTTAAATCCAACTATTGGCCAAAATGAAAGTTTACAGAAATTGACAGATAATGATTTTTATCAAAGTCATTTTTTTCACAATGATGCTTAAATGTGAGATGGTGACTTGATAGTATTTGTTAAGGAATCTGTTCTTCAGCTCACTTTTTTTTTTAAAAGATCTTATTTATTTGACAGAGAGATCAGAAGAAGACAGAGCAGCAGGCAGAGAGAGAGGGGGAAGCAGGGTCCCCACTGAGCAGAGAAGCCCAATGCTGGGCTCGATCCCAGGACCCTGAGATCATGACCTGAGCCGAAGGCAGAGGCTTAACCCACTGAGCTACCCAGGTGCCCCTCACTTTCTTAAAGTGGTATCATCTGGGTTTGCCAAGAGGAAAGAAAAGACATGAAACTGTTCATAGATACAGGTCTAACTCTATCAAACCTTGACTTGATGATGAGATGGAAAATAAGCTATTGCTTATTGCAAAGGAGGAGAAGCAGCAGCAGCAAAAGAAGAAGAACCCACTGGGAAACACTTGGAGACCATGCTACATAATGAACATAATAGGCTATCTCCCTTTCAAATATTCTTTCCAAACCTTGGACTCCCCTGATTTACTTCTTAGTTGCTCTCAAGTGGATCAAGATGTAGCTGTTCACTGTCTCCTCTCTCACACATTGATTAATGATGAGTGCATTAGAGAAGGTAGAACATTTAGTCTGAATATGCAAAATTAGAATCTTACCTAAACCTTTCAAATCTTCAAAATTAGATGAAATCAATCACAAAAACCAATTTTTTTGTATTTCAAATCAATTTAATTCAGTTTTATCTATCAAGCACCATAGGATGTAGGGCAATGATCTTTATCTTAATTCATAGGATGTGGGGAAGATGCAGTCCTTTTCTAAATAGAAGATAATGTAATGTGTATCTCTTAGACTTATCCAAAGCCAAAAACTAGGGATCAAAGGCACACACAGGTAAAGGGTATTAACAAGAAGTCAAGTTGACAAAGTATAGTTTTTTTAAAAAAATCAGCCTATAGAAAAAGTAAATTTTATTTGTGTAATTGTGGGAAATTAGATTACAAAGTATTTGTAGATACTAACTTAGGGCTGCAATCAACAGCAAGCCCAACACGAAATGCATTAAAGGATAAGGAAAATGTATTATCTCCCACTGCAAGAAGTTCTAAGGTATGATGCTTATAGCCGTAGTTAATACGGCAGCTCAACAACATCATGAGGGTCAGGGTCACAGTCAACATCCAGCAGCAGCATCTGTAAAGCATCAGGCTTCTTTGCTAGATTCTCTCACGATCACAACATGACTACAAGCTCTTCCGAGTCCCACACACAAACCCAGACACACCGGCAGAAGAGAGACCGGTTTCTGTGTATCCATTTTTTAGAGTTAGAAAAACTTCCTCAGAAGTCACCCAACAGATTTCCTCTCCATCATGACAGGCCTGAACTGGATCACCTGCCCTTCCTTGCCTAAGCCAACCACAGACAAAAACAATGAGATGACCATGAATGATACATATACAGAGAGAGAGACACAAATGAAGTTTATCCATGAGTGGAGGATAAGGAAATAGTTGCCTGAAAAATATAGGGCTTATCTTAAATCAGAAAGAGTGAATAGCTATTAGGTAAGCAGTTGACATGAAACTTTATAATTATTTTGTAAATTGTGGGTATTATCCATTGAGGTCTCATGCCCCCAAATTAATTAGTTGGCACACAACAGAAGATAGCACTTGGGAAGAAGAATGACCAAATCGCCACTTTCTATATTTCTTATCTGATACACATATATACCTACAGATCTATATCTAGCATATAAATTAAGTCTTCAGACCCCACTACATTCAGATATGTTAAATCTCAATGGTTTTCTGTCTGGTATCGTCTCTCAGTAGCCTCCTATAATTATTTCTACTACAATATATAACACATTGGATTCTAACCATCTGTATGCATTCCCAAGCATACAGATGGTGAATGAACTACTTGAAATTTATCCAAAGCACCTAGTATCATGTCAGACACATTGTAGGCACCAAATTTATTCATTCACTCAACATCTCTCCATTCATTTATTAGTGAGGCAGAATTCCACGGATCCTGGAGCTAGCCTGTTTCACTCTAAATCTTTGCTCCAACACTTACTAGCTGTGCAACGTTTGGCATGTCTTCATCTATAATGGAGAGATAATAATATTGCCTGACTCACAGGGTTTATTTTATGAACATTAAATGAGCTTATATGCTTAAAGCTCTTATAAAAATGTCTGGCTGATCGTATGGGCTTAGAAAGGGTTACTATTTTTATTTATTAATACAACTATTTCTAACTGTAGACTGCAGAATTTTTCATCATCTTTGCCACAATCTGAACTGTGCCTGGATCGATTTTAAGCTTTGCCTCACTGTGTGACAAAACAATGACAGTTTGAACACAGTTTGATAAAAGAGAGCTTTGAGTTGCAAGCTTAGATTTTCTCTCAAGTGCCTGCCGCTCAGAAACAGCGAGAGCTCAGAGCTGAGTTTCAGCAAAGCAATGGAGAATGGGATTCCAGATTATCTATCTGCAGCTTCTATAGAAAACATTTTGAGAGCCAACTGGCTTGATCTGGCTAAGCTGCTTCTCTTCCATCACTGCCAAAAGCATCTAGTTTCATCTTACTATGCTGAAGTTAAAGAGAGGTCACTTCAATTAATACCATACACAATGAGCATTGTCACTGAAAACTATGTTAAATTGATCCATGCAAGATCAATTTCATCTCTAGGTTTTCATGTCTACCGTTTCTAGCAAAGAAATTTTAAAAGAGATTTTGACCCTTACCATACAATTTTTTTAAAATGCTGTGAAATACATTTGAAATCTTTGCAATGCTCTTCGAAGTCTATTTTGTCAGCTTTTCGTCATTACGACTCTGCCATTCTTTTTTTTTTTTTCTGTTTTTTTCTTTTTTTCATTTATTCATTTGACAGAGAGAGTACAAGGAAGGGGAGCGGGAGAAGCAGGCTTCCCGCTGAGCAGGGAGCCTGATGCAAGTTTCTATCCCAGGGTCCTGGGATCATGACCGGATCCGAAGGCAGATGCTTAACTGACTGAGCCACGAGGTTGCCCCAGCTCTGCCATTCTTAATAAAATCTTAGGAGACCCTTTCAAGCCATCAAAGTTCTCCATTAACTGGTGCTTTTAAAATAAATGGCAGCTTTTAAAACTTTTAAAAAATAAATTATTTTATTAGTAGAGAAATGTGTACACAATAAATTAGAAAAACAATCTTTAGTTTCTGAGTTCACTAAATGCTTTTTAAAACTGCTCTCATATCCCAATTTTCAAGATTTATTTCCCTATTGTAGGTGGGAGGTTTTTTGTTTGTTTTTTTTTTTTTAAGAACCCTAGATTTTCTGTATCATTTTATAGTAATTTAGTACGTGGGCTTTGAATTGGATGTGATTTACTTGTTTCCATTCTCTTATTCTCTATATTATAGGTCTGAAGGGGGAAATATTGTAGTACTAAATATAGTTCCCATTTGGTTCATGGATTTATTTTTATTTTAGCTGGTTCTTCTGAAATTTATATAGCTTTCAATTGCTAAATATAATTGTGGTGACTGATCTTCTGGGAATGAGAAACTCTTAAAAATTTTATCAAGTTCATTGCTTTATAACACACTATTTGTAAACAATGCTAAGGCTTTCTCTTCTGTAGGAAATCTATATTTTATGTATTGTAAGAAACCATTAATTACAAGAAGCACCATTACTTTATACATGAAAAAAATGTACAAATTCAACTATGTCAAAATAGTTTATCACTGTACTTACTGAAAAATCATTCACTTTGATTTTATTTTGTGTCACTTTTATACATACAAATGAGGAAATTAAAAGCAAAATAGGTTGTTTAAGTTCTAAAATTTCTAAACCTGTTCTCAATTCAGAGTTAATGGGGCCCATCTCTTTTTACACACCATTTACCTTTGTGCTACCATCAGTGTCAGATAAAGCTTTTCTTTAAATATTGCTCCACTAATGCTTCCAAAATCTTTCCAGACACTTGACTCTCATTCTGCCGGTTTAACTGTGTAGGCTTCCAGTGGAAAGCTTTCAGACCACAACCCGTATGCAGATTCCTTCCTCAAATGGCCTTTCAAGGCTTTGTTGACTGGAACATCAATGGCAGTAATAAACAGATTGAGAAGGCCCTGGGCCTGGCCAGATAGGAAGATGCCACAGAATAGAAGGCAAATCCCCATTTCTGAGGTGCAAAAATGTGGAAAAGTGCATTTAATTGAATGTTCCAAACCCTCAACTCTCCGTTGGCCTCCACAGCCTTTGTCTAGGCCTACAGATGACCGCATATCATCAGTTCTACCAGTCTTCACATGCACTCAGTTATGAATACAGGGAGACTTGGTCACAGAATCACCGCTGCCGGCTTATCAATTTAAATAGCCCAAAAAACTACCTAGCCTGGTGAACCTAAAGGGTAGGTTTTACTTCTCATTATGCTTTCTCGATTACAAGGGGCGGCTACCCCAATTACTATCGTATTCATTTTTATAGTGTACTACAAACTGGGCGTAAGGAAGCAGGGAAACAGGAGGAACGGCATTGCACTGTGGTCCCAGGGCTTGGAAGCCTGTCTTTACCACTTAATTCTGTGACAAGGAGCATGTTTCCTCTCTCTGCCTCAGTTTCTTCTGAGTACTTCATAGCGTCAGTCCCTGAGGGAGAGAATCTTAAAATAGTGCCATTGGCCTCAGGCCCACATCTAAGTGAGCTGTCCTTGAGTGAGACACTCGTCCTTCCTGAAATCCACTGTAACTCTGTTGCAACAGGGTGCCCATGCCATCTACCTAGACTCTCGCCCATTATTAGAGCCTGTGAGCAGGACAATTTCCCTGGAAAGGAGCTACAAGCGGGAAAGCACTAGGCTTCACGTCTTGAGTACATCTCTCACCCACTATCTGCGGGATCCAGGGTTAGACCACCAGTCTCTCTCCAGAGAAAACAAAGTTTAAAATAGAAAATAATGATTTTGAACAAGCTGGGCCAACCTGGAAATAAACCTTGGTAGTGATGACAGTTTTTGACATAGGACATTATTTTTTTAAACACTCGAAACTAGAGTGAGATGGGAGGATAACTGAATTCTTATACCCAGTATCCTTCTGCCTTTAAGGAAGATGGATCTTGAGGAACTGCATTTGCTTGTCTCCAGGAGACAAGAATGGAAGGAGATGAACACTGAAAAATTTTAAAAACTAAATTGTATTTTTTTTATTTTTTTTAAGATTTTATTTATTTATTTGACAGATAGAGATCACAAGTAGGCAGAGAGGCAGGCAGAGAGAGAAAGGAGGAAGCAGGCTCCCCGCTGAGCAGAGAGCCCCATGTGGGGCTCGATCCCAGGACCCTGAGACCATGACCTGAGCTGAAGGCAGAGGCCTTAACCCACTGAGCCACCCAGGTGCCCCTAAATTGTATTTTAAAAGATAAGAAATAAATCACAGAACACTACCTCAAAAAATAACGGTGTACTGTATGGTGACTAACATAACAGAACAATTTAAAAAATCAAAAATAAATAAATAGATAAATAAAAGATAAAAATATAAAAATTTTAAAATAAAAGAAACAGTTCACATTAAAAATATGAAAAATAGAACTTGATAAGTCCAAATTTTCCAATCTCTAGTACGAATAGCTAGCCATTTAAAGAGTCTGATCTCTGGTTTTTAATACAAATGTTTGCCTTTTAAGTTATCCAACTGTTTGAAGCACCTCACATCTATCCTTTGGATCCCAAATTCCCTAATTCCTGGTCCTACTTGTTACTTCTTATTCTCGCTTTTCCATCTGCCTCCTGGAAGTCCGAGTCATGTTTCCAGTTGTTTCACTATGTCAAGAAGGTAACTGTGAGTTGCAATTTACCACTATTGGCATCAAGAGATACGATCAAGGGCATATTGAGTTTCTGTAACGGCGGGAAAGAGAGCCGGGGGAAACTCATGGGCTGTCTTGAGGGTGAGAACTGGTGTCTTACTCCCCTTTTCTCTGCCTCCACATAAGGCACAGGGCTCAGCAGACACTCAACATACATCGAACGCCCAGTACCTGATAAATGAAACCTACAGTAAGTTCTGTTCTCCCCTTTGAAGGGAAAAAAGTAAGAAAAGCAAGGATAAGGAGAGCAGAGAATTTTGACCCAAGAGAAGAAGAGAGAGAAAAAATAGAGAAAGAAGGAGAACCAAGACGGCTGTAGGTGGCCGAGACAGTTTACAAGAAGGCGGAGAAAAGACCTATAGCCCTTTGTATAGAGCCAGGAACTAGAGATTGTGGTGTTGCTTTCTTGGGTATGTACTTACTCCAAACCCATTAGGTTGTATACATTAAATACGTACAGCTCTCTCTGTAGGTCAGTCCCGCCTCAACCTCAATAAAGGGGCAAGTTAATGAACAAGTAGATTCCTAGGAGATGCAGCCGGTGAACGTTCACTCTTTCCTTCCTGCTCATGCTCTTCCACAGACACCTTCGGTATACACATCTACACGCCTTTCTGGTGTTTGTAGTGTGGTATTTTAAGGTTGGGGTGGGATGCAGCTTCTATTCTCAAAGTACAGCTAAGCAGACCCACTTACAGTCAAGGTGCAAAATGTTTACGAAAGATACTGCCTGACAACCACACTCTTCAGCAAAATTCGCTCTGTGCCTCTTAGGAAGGCTTTTGTGACTAAATGGGTAAAACTTGGAGGTAACTAGATCTATTTCAGAAAAAAAGAAGAAAAAGATCCAAGAGCATGTACTTTTTATGGTTTCTGAAGGTAGGTGGCCTGTTGTGCTCCAGCTGCTTCAAGGTTGGAAAACCACCTTTCATCTCTCACCCTTTTACTGGGACTATCGCTGGAGTCAGCTGTCATTGCCGTAAGAGGGACCAGGTTTCCTCTTCCTTCAAGAGACAGTATCTATTCAAACTAGGGACAATATATACCTTAATCCTGACATTCAAACGTCTGCACATTTGTGGAAGATTTTGATAATGCTGCTAGACTTCACTTAGTGCCTACAGATCCCTGGGCTTGGAAAAATTTAAATGAAATGATGACAGTGGTTTGGGCTTTTTTTTCCCCCAATAAAATCTTCCAGAGTGGGTGCCACGGGTTGAATTCCCTGTGAAGCTGCTCTGAGTCCAATGTAGCTTACTGGGAAATGCTATCCTGGTGAGGGAGTGGAGAAAGCAGGTTTGGACAGAGGGAGTTGCTAAAGTGAGGTGCCTTCTCAGAGGCTTTAACTGATCCTATAGCCCTTCAGAGATTACACTGAGGCAGGGGCCAGGCCCTTACACCAGTATCCACCAGTCGTTGGATGTAGGTTGTCCGTGGGGAAGTGGGTTTAACCTTGGGCATGGCAGTTCCCTCCCAGACAAGAGCAATTATTTAGGCGAGAACACTCAGCTCTGAGCTGCCCTTAGGCAGCACTCTCTGAAACCATGGGCCCCCTTTCTGAAAGGAAGGAGAGATACATGGCATCCTCTTATGGTTTCTACTTACACCTACAGAAGGTCAAGGCAAATTCTAATGGGATAAAATCACTAACATTCTGCCCTCCATCTCAAAAATATGTTCTAACATATTCCATGATATCTGCTGGACTCTTTATATAATTACTTTAATAGTTACTTTCAGTTCGGGGCATTTCTGCATTAGAATACTTTTTTAAGTAATATTTTCAGTGTCTATTTGACCTTTGATCTTTTTCTCTGGTTTACTCCTTTTTTTTTTTTTCTGAGAGGTGGGGGCAGGTGAAGAGGGAAGAGGGAAACACAATCTCAAGCAGGCTCTATGCCCAGCATGGAGCCCAATGCGGGGCTCGATCTCACAACCCTGAGATTATGACCTGAACCAAAATCAAGAGTCAGATGCTTAACTGACCAAGCCACCCAGGCGCCCCCCCTCCTGTTTACTTTTCAATTTTGCATGCTGTCATTATAAAATACAATACTTAAGTAGAAATGAAAATGCTGCTTTCTCCTGAAACCATTACGTTTATTCAGAATGACAGACTAGCTCACTATATAATCTGAGAAATCTATATCAATTTATGGACCTAGAGACAGACATAATTAAAGTCCTACTAGAAGAATATAAGGGACAAAGGGAAGTTGTCATGGCAACCAAAATCCTGATTTTCCTCATTTTATACCACAAAAGTATTAACCTCTATGATACCTTAATATTTTTTCTACACTGTATTTTAACCGGTGGCCATTTTGTACACTGTATTTGCTAAATGTGTAACTAAATCATTACTTCCTACAATTTAGCTTTTTACACTATATTTTAAAGTATGTTTTTGAAAATCTGACACTAGGAAATTAAACTCTTTCTGCAAGATCGTTTTTCTTAAGAGCAAACAGTGCTAAAGGTTTTTTCTTTGTATAATTTAAAATATGTAAACATACAGGAAAAAAAGTGAATATTCTACCACAAGTTTAACATTTTAAATGTTTCTTTCCAACCTCTTTTATACAGGAGTTTTTATTTAGAAAAATTGGACATACTTTATTTAATGTTTCATACTTTGTTTTTTTCATCTAACACTCTAATGTATTTCTAGGTTTGCAAATATTTACTGTTAAGATAATTTTAATAACTTCAGTTAATGGATTACCATTATTTAAAATGTCTGTTAGTTTCTGCTCTTCTGACAAATAAATTATAATAAACATCTCTAAACTGTTTATACACTTCAGATTAATTCTTTCTTGTGAATTCCTAGAAAAAAGAATGAGCTTTTCTATAGCTTCTTATATGTTCTATTACTTTGGCCACCATAAAGTATTTTCTACTCTATGGTCTTTGCCAACTGCTCACTTTTCTGAACCCTTCCCTTCACATTTACAAATGAATATATATTAGTTCATTGTTATTTTAACTTTCAGGCTTTGGCTATTTGTAAAATTGCAAAATTAAACACATTTTATCTGTCAGGAGGATGTATATTTCTTTGAGAATTGCTTGCTCATTGCATTCGTACTGAACTTTCTCCTACAGGGGAATTTTTCTATTCAATATCATTTCTCTTGATATACCTCAAGAGGCCAAATTCCACTTTAACCAATTCAATGACTACACCTCTAAAATTAAGCAATCTCTTTCCAATTGGCAAGAAGACTTGTGTTTTCCATTTACTGGTAAATCAATTCAAAAGAAAATCGAATCTTTCCAATACTGATTTAACTGTTTAATAATATACCAGTATTATTATGAGAGAAGACTGGTGGAAAGAACCTTGAATTAGGCTAAATCTTTGTTGGACAAATCACTTAACCTCTCTGCAACCCAGTTTATCCTGTAAAATAAGACCAAATTGCCTTTCAAGGTTGTGATGAGAACTGAGAGTATTATGCCAAGGACAGTATTTTGGCACACAGTGGGTTAGTAAACTAGTGGCATCTTTAGTTTTCATTAGCCCCATTAATTTTTATTGTATCTTCCCAAGTCCTTTCTATAGTGGTTTTCCAAACTGCGGATCTCAACCATTAGAGGATGATGAAACCAGCATATACAATTTGGGGGTAAAACTAGAATTTTTAGTGAAAAAAGTTAAGTATATCAGAATATTTCATACATAATGAAGACAAGCATTTTTTCTATCAAGTTTTTGTTCCATTTAGAACATCTAGGTGGTGAGAGCCTGTATGCTGGTGCACCATGTAAAATGTAGTTCTTATTATGGGTTATAGTCAAAAACTCCTTTGAAAACAATTTTATTGGATACTTGTCTCGCAGTGTGTGAGTCCCTAACACTATAGCAGCTAAGACATCCATGTTCAAATCCCAACTCTACTAATTACTACTGTCTGACTTTGAACCAAATCATAACCTCTGTTATGTTTTAGTCTCCTCACCGTTAAATGGGTGATAATTATAACTCTCATGGGAGTGTCATGGGAACTCTATGTTTTCATATATCTAAACCACTTAGTGGGTATCAATAACTTTTGGCTGTTATTTTATCAAGACTTAGGTAGACCATAAATTTTTTCTGAATAAGCAATCAATGTTATATAAAAGAATATAAGGTTATCGCATTAGGCAGAACCAAATAATTAGATAGCTTTTCCATCTACAAAATGATGGAAAATAAGAAATCAGCATCTTATTTCCACAAATACAAATTCAAGGGCCATGTCACTGTTCTTAGTTTTGCTATTTACAAACAGCATCATCTCTCAAAATATGAAGGACAAAGAAGATAATATTAAGTAAACTATTAGTCTTTGTCAGTATATTAGATCCTTAATTGCCCATTATATTTTTGTCTTTTATGAAAGACTTTAATTTCACGTGGTATACATTAAGTAAAAGGAGCAGCACTGTCTCTAGAATCTTTCCTTGATTTAAAAATATCAGAAATGATACAGATAATACTATCATGGACCAGTAAGAGCTAAAAGTTTATAGCTTTTATCTGTTTTGATAAAACACTTGTAAAGCATACCTTCTACTACAGAGGATTGTTTTTGGAAATTACAGAAACATTTGTTGCCTCTTTTAAAAAATGTACTGAGTAAACTTCAAATCGATCTTCTAGACGTTGAGGCTTCTAAATAGCCTTTCAGATCATTCAACTTGTATATTGAAATTTTTTCTATTCCATTATAAGCTGAGGGAACATGAAAATATTTAACAACCTGAGTGGCAAAGCACCCAACCATCCCAGGGCACAAAGGCTAGAAACAATTGTGTAGCCATTTTGAGGTAGCAGTTGATAGGTCCATATAACCAACAACATGGTCCCACTTCCAGAACAGGACCAAAATTGAGTGGAAACATAATTAGACAGCATATTTTTAATTTAATGAAGGCACTGTTGTATATACGTATTTGTATTTAATGCAATACTTTCTTTTAAATCCTATAGTAAACCATGATCCCTCAAATATCCTCAACCAACCTGTGGAGATAAGTAATAAGGCATATCGTATCTAGTGATTCTCACAGCAGAGGACCAAATTCAGTTTTTGAATACATACATACTAATACTTCATACATATGGATGTGTTTGTGTATGTATGTGTATATAATTTTAGGCCTGTTGACGCGCATGAAATATAGAAGTTACGGTATGATCAGTATCTAAGCTTCTCCTAAGTTATGCAAACAGAACTCCAGTTTTCTTTAGGCAGACAGATCCTAAGCTAAACAGAATCCCAAAAATCATGAAAATCCTTTAGAAAGTGACCTTGAGTTGGAGAAATACAAGTTTCCACAACCTGGAAAATTCTGGGTTACCAAGTATTCCTAAGGAGGAGAGGCGGGAGGACTGAGTCAATTGATCGACACATAGAATGCTAAATTCATTGCATAGATTATCTCATTGCATGCTCAAAAACTTCCTGTCTTTGGTATGACCACTCTCACTTTACAAATGAAGAAACTAAAGAACAAAGAAGATTTAAGCCCACATCCTGTCTGATTTTCCCCTTTCAGGTTCTATTAGTAGCTACTAGCAGAAAATTAAAAGCTTTAAAAAGAGACTATATTATAAAATGAAAATTGATTATATGTGTGTATTACTAGCTTCAGCCCTCATCTCCTTTCAAGAGATCCAGAAATCTCTGGATTTTGATTCAGATTCTAATAATAATTCCACACATCTGAGATTATTCTGCTTTCAAGTGTACTTCCACTAAATATTTTAAGTATGCATAATTAACTCACAAAAAAATTTAATTCTATAAAAATCCTTTGTCTGTTTGCTGGTTATCTCCATTTCTTTGCAAATCAAAAGAGCTTCGTAGGTCCATCAACTTTCCTGCTGAGACTGTGAAGTTTCTTTTGCCCAGACATGTTTGTATTTATCTATTTCTGCCCCAAATCCTGTTCCCTTTCTTACGAGCACTGCCTGAAATCTTAAGTCATACAGTAAAATTAATTAGGAAAGTCCAGAGTATGTTTAGGTTGGAGAATAGGACTTCAAGCTTCCCTCTTCAGATTACCTTCTTTACATTTATAGAACACTTCACATGTACTGAGAAAAATCTAGGCAGGGCAGGTCGCTTCTACGTATTTCGGAAGGCAGATAAATGAAGAGGTCAGATACCTTGTCAGAATCCATTTAGCTATGAAGAGGACTAGAACTGAGGTCTTCTGCATTCAAGGGCTTAGATTTTTTTCATTGGTTACCTTAAGGATTAATTGGGTTTTTGTTTTTAAACACTTTGGAGGTAAACACTTAAAATCAGAATAATTCAATAATATAATCAAATAGAATAAACTGAAATGATTTGACAGACAAGGCAGGTTTCATCATCAGTTGCTTGATGTATACAGTCAATCTTGCCACATTTACAGTGGCTCCCAACATTTTCCCAGCAAGACAAGTGAACTACTGGTCACAGTATTGTCCACAGTAAATGTCAAAAAAAAAAAAAAAAAGACTGCGAGGGAAATGTACCATCAATAAATGAGATTCAAGAACTAACTCCTCTTTGACACTCATGACATCTTATAGTATCAATGTCATAACAGCGTGGCTTACAACCATCTTAAAAGTCACTAATATTTTGATGCATGCTATCATTCATCAACATTTTCAATATAAATATTTTATCTTCCTTTCCTCTGATAAGATACAAACATTGAGAGCACAGAGCATGTATGTTCTCAGCAACTGCTTCATCATCCACAGTCCTATAACATACGGATTAGAAGTCACATCTGCACAGTAAATACTAGGCAGTATAAACAGCTAATAGATTTGAGAGCTCCCACGTTATTGTTAGGAGAGGGTTTTCAGGACATATGCCTGATCTTACCTTCTGGAAAAGACTCTCCATGGTGGTTCCATAAATACTTTATGAACCAACATAAAGTAATATGCTAATGCTGGACTAGTTACCCAGGGAACAGGTGCACCCCCTGATGTGTCTCATCTCTGGTGTACCTTTGATGTGAGATCAGTTAAGCCATTCTGAATTGTTCTTTTATTTATTTATTTATTTTGCTTCCCTCCCCTCTTAGATTCACCTGCACCTAAAATGGTGAGCGAGAGTCATCATGAGGCGCTGGCCGCCCCGCCAGTCACTACTGTTGCAACCGTTCTCCCCCATAATGCCACAGAGCCAGCCAGTCCTGGGGAAGGAAAAGAAGATGCCTTTTCCAAGCTGAAGGAGAAGTTCATGAATGAGCTGCATAAAATTCCATGTGAGTACTACTACATATGGCCAGTTGGTAGGGTCAAAAGAAATGCTTGAAAATGACCTTACTGGGGGGAAAAGGCAGAATTTCTCTTGACATACTATATACATACATTTGATTTTTTTTATTCTTGGCATGGTAGCATTCTAATAAGAAGATGGAATATTAGAAATGGAATTTTTAAAATCTTTAAGTATACTTTATATCTCAAAGCCCTGTTTATTTTTAAAAAATGTATCTTGTGTTTAATGCAGGTAGGTATTTTTTTTTCAATGTCTGTTTTTCTCTAGAATATTCATGTTAATGCATTGTGCCATATATGTTTTAAACTTAAATTTATGAAATTATTCCATTGTAAAGATTATTCCTAAGCAGTAGCTAAAATGTACTTTCCTGATATGGCAAGCTTGGTTTCCTTTCATTTATTAATATTTCAAAGTCTCTGCACAGTTTTTCTTTGTCCTCCTCAGGAAAACAACCACCTGTACCTAAGTACATGTGTATGAGGGCAGCTCTAGTTCTACCAGCGGCGTTTAAATCTGAAACCATAGGTTGGTCTGTTTATTCAGATTTGAATGCTTCTGATGAACTAGAGAGTTTTTCAGATGCAGGAAAAATACGTTTTGGGCCTCACAAGGCTTATATTCTAGTGAAAAAAGTAACAAATCAATAAAGATGCAAATATATATAGTAAGTCGTGCAGTAAGAAATGATATAAGAGAAACTAAAGACAATGAAATCAGAGAGGGAGACAAACTGTAAGAGACTCCGAATCATAGCAAACAAACTGAGGGTTGCTGGAGGAACGGGGTGGGGGGGGGCAGCGGGGGGAGGGTAGGGAGGGTAAGAGGTGGGGGGGTCAATGCGTGATGGACATTAAGGAGGGCACATGATGTAATGAGCATCGGGTCTTATAGAAATCTGATGAATCACAGACCTCTACCTCTGAAACTAATAATCTACTATATGTTAATTAATTGAAGTTAAATAAAAATAATTTTTAAAGAAAGAAACTAAAGAGGAGTAAGTGGAATATAGAAGGGCATAGAGGGAAAAACATTATTTTTTAGGATGATCAGGGCTGGTTTCTTTTGTAAGGAACCCTGAAGGGAATGGAGGAGGAAGTTTTAAATTCCAAAATTTTAATTTTAATTCTGGGAATTCCAGACAAAGCCCCTTAGGCAAAAATCTGCTTGGAACAGCAAGGAGCCCAGGGAGCTTTAGTAGAATGAATGAGGTGAAGGGTGGCAGAAGGTGAATTCGGACTTGTAACATAGGCCCCATCATGTGAGGCTGTGGGCATTAGTCTAAGAACTTGGATTTTACTATGACTGAAATAAAATGGCTTTGTAGAGTTTTGACCAGGGGTGTCCCATGATCTGACTCAGGTTTTTTTTAAAGATCACTCTAGCAACTGTGTTGAAAATGGGCTCCAGAAAGTCAAGGGCAGAAGATAAAGCAGAATGTTGCAGTAATCCAGATGAGAGATTTATCAATTTATAAGAAAATTATTCTGTAAGGACACTGAAAAAGCAAGAGAAAAAAAAAACACAGAATCAATTTCTTGTCTGTTAGTGACTAACGATTTGTTGATCGGTCTACTTTTAACAAATTCAAGTTCATCTGAGAGACACTCTAGTATAGTGGCCAGTAATTATCCTTCTCAGCAGGAAGATCTATAATCTAGAGGAGGTAGAGATGGACCAATAGATGGAGCCCTAGGATGAGAAATCCAAGTTCTCTTTCCTGCCCTGCCACAAGGTTGATGGAGGATTCCGGTACTACTGATGAAACTTCGAGGTTGTAATGACAAGGCACAAACCAAAATCATATGCCATGGGGGTGAACTCTCACTTGAATATTTTATCAGCATGATTGCTTTATGAGAAATGAGCTAGCAGAGAAAGAAATGAAGAACATCAAATAAAATGCATATTCTGCTCGATCTACAACACCACCTCCTCTAGAAGAATAAACTCCATGAGAGGCATGGCACTGGTACTAACTATGGGACTGAATGTTCTGCATGCATCCATATAACTCAATCTCTCTTCTCCTTTAGGCTTTGTGCAAATGTCATCCTCTTAGTTAAGGACTTCCCCAACTGTGCTGCTTAAAATGATAACTCATTCATCCCACCCCATCTTTGCCGGAAGTTCCTCTCCTCACCCTTGCTCTATTTCTCACCGTATTATTTTGCATGGCACTGCAGAGTGCTCCTTATTATTTGTTTTTAAATTGCTCTGGATCCCTCCGAAATAATGTAAGCTCTCTGAGAGCAAGGAGTTGGGTCTGTTCTTTGCACAGTTATATCCCAGGCAGTGCCTGGTACATAGGAGGCCTCCATGTCTACTTCCTGAATGAATGCATGACTGAATGTCTATTTAACTTACATCCTGAACCACCCTCTTCAACTTTGAGGTCTGAAGATGCTGAAAAATTAAAGCATATTAAGAATCTTTAATTTTTAACATTAAGAATCATTTCAGAGCTTGACTGTGTCATTCACACTGAAAAAAGCAAATTGTTTCCATCCTTGTAGTGATACCTCCATGTTTTAATCCTTTCCCACTTAGAGACAGCCATCATGTGCATTATATTTCCCTCCAGTTTAGCAGCAAGAAAACAGTCAGTTGGAAAATAAAAACTAGGAAATGCTCCCTTAGTTCCTTTCTTTCCTTGGCTAATTTCATTTCCTCCCAAGCCACTGTTCCATTCTTTGGCCCCATTCTTCCTCAGTGGCCCTGAGACCAGGTGTCTCGTCTGTTCCTCCATGGAGGTTTGCTTTTGATCAGCAACCTAAAGTAATAGAATGTCAGAGGATCTGGGCAACACCTATAAAAATACCATATTTCTTGATCTCTCCTTGACTTAATAGAAAGATACAAGCCCACTAACCAAATCTTAAAACAGTACACTAAATGAGAGTCAGAAAAACTTACCATAAACACAACTGTATAGTTTCATTAAAAATGTGTAGTGGCATTTTAATCCACCACAATTTTTACTGTCTGTGTAATTGAAATTTCTAATGGGCTTTATGCACCAGGAGCAACACTAAGCACAAATAAAACACATCCCACAAATCAAATTCCTTTAGGAGCGTATGTTATATAAAGGTTATCACTTTGACTTGGCATAATACAGTGTGACGCTAATGACAGGTAACAAATTAGAATATTAATTGATTTCAGTCTTTGAACTAAATCTCGGCTATCTGGCAGATGTGTTTTTTTTGCAAAATTGATAGCAAACAGCTTTAGTCTGTCACTTGAAATTCCCACTTGTGAGAAGAGAGGTGTCACAATGGCAAGGAGTAGGCATGTCATTAGTTGGGTAATCTGCACGGTCCAGCAAGGAACATATTCAAACCAAATTGCCTGATGATATCATCCGTAACACCATGGGGCTTAAAAAAGGGAAGAAAAGGAAATGGTAAATGCTGAGCATTTTTATCTTTCAATTCATTCTGCACACCATTATCTAAATGAAGCAGACAAGGTTTTTCAGAACGTTTCTTTATTTTGCAACTTTGATTTTAATATGACTAGGGCCATGGTTGGTTTGTAAAGCGTGAACTCGTGTCATCCAAAGAGCTGTGATTAAGGTTTTGATATTCATGAGCTTCTTCAAGTGGAGTGTCCCTTTCCTTGAGCACAGCAGAAAACCAAAGAGCCAGAACCTGTCTCTTAGTCCGGAGTAAGAGTGAACTAAGGGTAATTGTATAATTCATGCAGAAATGCCATTTGATAGTTTAACAGAGGGATTAAAAATGCAAGCTCTGGATGCAGGCTACATGGGTTCAAATCTAAGCTCTACCGTGTACCAGCTCTGTTCATCTTTCTGTGTATGAGTTTCTTCCTGTATAAAGTAGGGACAAAGATGGTATCTCCACCACAGGTTGTTGGGTAAAGGGAGTAGGGCATTTAAAGGGCTTCATAGACTATCTGGCACAGAGTAAGCATTCTATAAATGTTAGTTAGTATTAAACTCAAGCTGTCACTTTAATAAATCTATTTCCATTTTAGGAAAGTCATCTACTCAGGTCAGACAGAAATCCGAATTATGAAAATACCAAAAACTTTGTAGCCTACTATATGCTAAACCCACTCCAATGGTGTCTGATCTAGCAAAGGTGAATTCCCTCATGGTGTTTCCTTTCCCCATTATCACCTCCAATTTTCCTTTTTCTTTTTTAAGTAACTTCTATAATTTCACTCTCTTGCTCCTTCATTCCTTTTGGCCCATGCATATGCTCAAGTTTCTCCTATACAAAAGTGCCTAGCAAAAATTCAACACACAGTTAAGTACTCAAAAAATGTTCCATTTTCTTCTTTCCTGCACTAAACTTTTCTTCTCCTTACTTTACCCCTCTGTCAAGCTACCATTATATCTTCTTCCTTCATATCTACACCAAAATTTATTGAAAAACATAACCTTGACCCAGGTATCTCTTTCATCAACTACAAGGAACAACTCAACTCCTTCCATTCTAATTTCCATTCTGCATGTGCCATTGAAGTTGTTTTCACTGGAATCACCAGCTACTTCTTGATGTTATGAAGGTTATAATCCACCTTCACTCAGTCAAATATTTCTGTATTATTATCGCTATTAACCACCATCATCTGAAACTCTTGATTTCCAGGACTCCGCTTTTTCTCCTCTTCCTTCTCCGTCCATCCCTACACTCTTTCATTGGCTGGTCCTCCTCTTTCATTGTCTTTTCTCCCCTCAAGTGGCAGAGGATCCAGGATTACATTTTTAACCCTGTTCCATTTTTTGTTAGTTTGTTTTTCCAACATGTTCTCTCTGGGTGATCTCATTCACCTAGTTTTTCAAATAAGAACTCTATCATTCTTGCCTCCCTGATCTAGTTCACCTTCACTCCTGTACCTGCAATTCATTTCAGTCCTGTTAATTGTGCTCATGAAAAACCTCTCCAACCCAGCCAGCATTCACATTCCAGTGTTTTCTCTAATGCTTTTCTCTCTTCCCGGACTCCCTTCCACCATTAACACAGACACATTTTTTATCCTCCAAGAACCAGTTCAGATATTATCACTTGGAATGGAAGTTTCCTCATTTCCCAAGGCAGAATTACCTGAGTCTTCCTCCAACCTTCTAAAGCCTTTCATGAAAATCGTTTCCTTAGTTATTCGGTTTTGTCTGGGGTCTCTATTCCTCAGGAAAATGTAAATTCCTCAGAGACAGGAACCATTCCTTCCACATACTTATATTTACCATACTTTGAAAGTGCCTGACCCCATGCCAGAAACTGTATAGATAGTTTTCCGTTGGAAACACTATTATACCAAACATTATACCTAATGCTCTTTGTGCCATGCTTAGAGAAACTGATCTAGGCAGTCTTGGTTTTCACACCATTTTAGCCAAGGATCCCTTTGTTTGAATGAAATATTATAGAAGCCTCCATTTCTAATGTCAATAAAGCAAATCAAGCTGCTGTGGTGAGTTCAAAGTGTCTTCCTTACCCACCGCCCCCCCAAGATTCTCTCCCATGGGCAGCAACAAAAACCCCTGGCTGAGGGGAACACTGAAAGCCGTGACTTGGAAAACTAATAGGGAAAGCCGTGTCAGCCTTCCCAGCAACACCAGTGAAACTCAACACCCAGTAGTGATAGATAGGTGGTTAAATACAGCATAAGCCTATCAGTGATGCAAAATGCAGTCCAATCACTCATCTTCCCTCATCTGACTGCCAAATGGACAGAAGGTCATTGTCGCGGGTCCTGTAACTGCTTTCTGTTAATGTCATGAATGTAATGTTAATGCCAGAAGACCATTTCAAGATCAAATGAAGAGAATCCTTAGGAACAGACAGGAATCCGTGGCATGTGAGTAACAGTAATTACCGTAGTGATCGCCAGCTTGGCGACCCTCATTTGACACATGAGAAAGCTCAGGCTCAGTCAGGTAAGTAAGTTGTTCAAAGCAGCTACACACGGAGCAAGCTGTAGGTACAAGAGCATCAGGAAAAAATCTCGAAATTTATAAATTTGCACGAACAGACTATCACCAAGGCTGCCAATCAACTCCACCATTCCTTATCACCACTAAGACTAAAACTATTAGGGTCTCATGTGCCTATACGAGGTGTTTGCCTTTTGATAGGTTTTAAAAGACTGAATACTTGGAACACAAATTTAATACTAATTCAGAGTTTCTCCTTGGATTCAAAGTAGATACTTGTTCACTTCATGCTTCTGCATTTCTTTTCTTGCACTCACTCAGTGCCTAGTTAATAACTCACTACTACTTAAGGACTAATCTTAGATTTTGTTTCATTGTATCAATGAGCTCTGTGTATGACTCAGCTCCTGTGATCATCTATTGACTAGTTCTTCCTCAGCCTTCAGAAAAACAGTGGCCAAAATATTAAGTATTATTATTCAT
Source organism: Lutra lutra (assembly GCF_902655055.1). Taxonomy (NCBI): domain Eukaryota; kingdom Metazoa; phylum Chordata; class Mammalia; order Carnivora; family Mustelidae; genus Lutra; species Lutra lutra. Next base: position 105,155,424 of record NC_062285.1, read on the forward strand.
TGTTAGCTTCTAGTCCATTGAAATAGCTCTAAGAAAAAAAGTTACAATACTGATGAGTGTTATTTTCAGAGCAAAGTAAGTCCTTTATAATACTGAGTGACTTCATCAATGCAACGCTAAAGGAATTGATTTGGGACAAGGACACTTAGAGATAAAAGGGTTGCAATTCATCACAGCACAATGTAGTAATTTGTGCTGATAGTCAAACATTTTTCATTAAAATCTTAATTTGTTTCATCATCTTTTTAAGTCTAATTCTGGTTCAAAACATAGAAAATACCTGCATGTATATATGAATACAGACAGAGAAATATTTAAGAGCTACCCTGAGTAAAAACTTAATCATTTAGTGTGAAAGTCTGTTTGGTTTTTAGTAGAGTTGGCATTGTCTCTGGTTAGATATTCTGATATTCACTGGGCCATTTTTAGTGTGCTTAAAAATGGGTAAGAGGAATGGCAACTGGCATTTAAAGATCATGGGCTTAGAGCCTACAAATCTCGTAATGTGTGAGACAGTTTCAGACAAAGAAAAATATTCCCACATTCCACACGATTTTCAAAATTTCCGTAAGACATGCATTTAGAAGAAAACTGTTTATAATTGTCTAAGCCTAGAACTATTTGACATAAAAATGTGGCTATACTGTATTTCTGCATGGTTCTAATATAAACTGAACATTCTAGCATTTATTGTAATGTTCACCCAAACTCTGACTTTATTTTCTCCTAATTTTTTAAAATCTTGATTGTCTTACTTCTCTAACTCCAAAATCCCTTCTTGCAGTTGCAAGCATTTGATTATTTCATTGTCTTCTAGTGTCATTACACCTGAAGATTTTTATACTGAAATGTAAATTATTTCATTATACACTGTTTTCTTATTTTCCCTTTTAATTATACTTACATTTTCTTGATTTGTAAAAATTATATACATAGACATGTTGTATTATTTATACTTGGAGAGTAAGAGGAATATTATAAACTATTTGTTATAAATTGGGACATTGTGTGTCATACGGATTTTTAAAGAACAAGTCTGCAAAATGATTCTATCAACAGCCTATTTTTGATGTGGAAACATTAAAAGAATATGCTACTGATATTTCAGGAAAGTTGTTTAAATGTGTCCTTGAATTGTGTTTCCCTCTTGGAAGCCTATTATGCAGAAAATTCCCCCAAGAAGTTCATGTCTTTCAACTGAACTAGTGTTGAGGGATTTTATAAATTTCCAAAGCACTGGTAACACAGAGTAACAGTGAGCACATAAAGCCACCAAGTGAATTAAGATCTCAGTTAAGTTTCTCAACCTCATTTAACTATATTCCATTAGCATTTCAAAGACATTAAGTAAATACACCTAAGGACAAAGAAGGGGAGTGGATATTTTGGCCACACATTAAAAATAGCTCAGGAATTACCTTGCTGAAATACTTTACAAATATACAAATATATTTTAAAATAGCTTTAAATGTCTACCCCTTGCCACATACCATTTGCATGTCAAAATACAGGTTGCATTTTCACAAGAGGAAGCCTGATTGCAAATGCAAATCTATAAAGAAAACAGCAAAGAAAGAGAAGCTGGGAGACCATGGCTTTCTCCTTTACTCTGAATGACTCCGTAGATCTTTTATGGCATGATGGACAGGTTTGTGCCAGTTTCTATTAAATCGGACAAAGAATTTAGAAGCAGAAACCAGCAGGAAAATATATGATGTACTATTATATTTTTAACACTTGACTTTATTTTTTCTGTTCTGATTTTCATGGAGGAGAAAACTATAATAAAGGATTTAAACTTGGTATCTTCAGATCCCACATGCCTCCCCAGCCTGCCTTTTAAGTGAATTTAGAGAAGTTTGAAATAAAAATTAAGATGCTATTGGCCCATTTAAAGCTTTCCTCACCAAACACTTTGAATGAAACTGCTGTCCTGACAGAACTTCAAATCCACTTAAACCTTTTTTTTTTTTTTTTCGAGCTCTTTGTACACACAGAAGTTAAAAAGAAAAGCTGGGTGAGGGGTGCATCAGTGGTAGATTATAAATAATAGAAATATAGTTGCCTTAGTAAATATAGAATTTACTGAAAGTAATGTGGACCTGTCCATCGAAACTTAGAAAAGATCCAGGATCTCTGTGTAGTAAACCTTAACTGACAGAGTTATACTGCTCATCGCCTTGAAAGTAAATTTTATAATAATTTTCTTTTCAGAAGGATTTGGATCCAATTCTATAAAATCAGTAAACCATTATGGTGATTAGAAACATTGTTATAACCATGTAAATATTACTCCTTAATTTCTTTAGTACACTCCGGAACCCCTCTAGTGTCCAGGATACTACGCAAATCACTCAGAAACTCTGACCCAGTGTTAGTAACTAACCCAAGTTGGGACAGCATTGCTTGCTGTGATTCAAGGCCAGAGTATAAGTTCTGGAGTTAGTCTGTCTGGGTTCAAAATTGTGGTTCTGCATTACTACTATATGACCTTGGGCAAATCATTTTACCTTTAAGTAAAATAAGGATAATAATGATTCTCCTCCAGCTCAAAAGATCCTAGATATTCATATTCTCAAGGGCTTCCACTCATAGATACAGAAGGAAGACTGGTGGCCGCCGGCAGCAGGGAGTTGGGGGGGATGGGTAAAATTGGAAGGCAGGGGGTCAAAAGGTACAAACTTCCAGTTATAAGATAAGTAAGTCCTAGAGCTACAACACAGAGTAGTGACTATAGTCAATACTGTATTGTATACTTGAAAGTTGCTAAGAAAGTAGACCTTAAAAGTTTTCATCACAAGGAAAACAATTGTAACTATGTTACAATTTTAACTATGTAACTATGTGTAGGGACGGACATTAACCAGACTTCATGCTGGTCATCATTTTGCTACACAAATACCAAGTCATTATATCATACACCTGATACTAATGTTCTATGTCAATTATACCTCCATTTAGAAAAGAAGAAAGAAGGATGGGAGGGAGGGACTTCCAAAGGATCTTACTGGAAAGGAGCAATAGCCATCATCAGAGGCAAAATGGACCATTACCCTGGATTAAGGATAGGTTACCTGCAAGATCCATTTTGTTTTGCCCTCAGCCACATGGCACTACACACTCACCTTTTCTCTTCCACCCTCTCTTTTTATTTTTCTCTTTTGTTCCTCAACCTTTCTTTAACTTTGTCATTTCCTGTTCTGTTTTCTATCCCTTTTGCCTGGGCTGAGTAAAAATGTTCCCTGTTGGCCTGGAGGCAGCCCAGTCCCATTCAGTGCTAAGATACAAGCAGCTGCCATGTTGGTCCTCAGGGTAAATGGTTCTCTCCAGAAGCATTTTTATTCAAGTGGAGATCTGGGTTTTAGCTTCGTCTTTTAGTTTTAAAGATAATATGTTGTATTGGCATCCCCAAGAAACAGGACAGACTCTTCTTACGGCTATTGCTCTACAACACAACCCAGTTTCTTGGGCTTTCATGAAGAGTTGAAAGACAACTTCAAGTGTTGTGTTTCAGCACCTTTTCCAGAAATGAGTAATTTTGTAAGGTTTGCTTGGGTAAATTTCTCAGTTTCACCTTATCAGCTACACAAAACACTGCAGTTTAATTTCTCAGCTACTCTTGGTGCCAACAATGCCGCAAGAGTGAAGATATTTTGAAGTGGTGCCTCAAAATGGCCGTGTCCACCATCTTCTGCCCACACTAACTGGAACTGTGCCCTGTCACCTCCCCTTTCAACAGCTGCTGGCATCCATCTACCTTTCAACTCCATATTTGCTACTGGGACTCTAATGCAATTTACCTGGCTGCTTTCAAGGCCTAATCAGTAGAGATCTGTTTTCACTGTTTTACAGTAAGTCGGCTTCAGCTCTCACAGTGTCAATCTGTTTTTTCTACAGTGGTTGTGTTATTAACATCTTGCCAGTGATATAGGAGAGTTCCAATTGCTCTGTATCCTGGAAGTTTCTACCCTTTGACCAGTATGTCCCCACTTCCTCTATCTGGCAAGGGTTTTCTTAAAAGGATACCCAAAAGCATTAACTATAAAGAAAAAGGTAGTAAATCAACTTCTTCCAAAATAAGGATTTTTTTGCTTTCTGAAATGTACCATTAGTAAAAAGGCAAGTCACAAACTGGGAGACAATATCCATAATACATATATTTAATAAAGAAGATGCTTCCAAAATATGTTTGGAAAAGAAAAAACCTCTTACAAACCAATACAAAAATGAGCAAAAGATTTGAATGCAAACAATGAAAGAAGATACATCTGACTGATAAATTCATGTGAAGATGTTCAACATTTTTAGTCATTAGGGAAATGGAAATTAAAACAACAATGAATTCCATTTTTGAAGTGCGAAATCCATACATCTGTAGATGCTATTTGCAATTGAAATTACATATATCATACTAAACTCACTTTTGCCCTCCAAAAAACAGAAACATAAACATATATATTCCTCTATCTTGAAACTCAGAACTCGAACATCACCTTTGACATTTGCCACATTTTCCCCCATTGTTCAACTTTTTTTTTTTAAAGATTTTATTTATTTATTTGACAGAGAGATCACAAGCAGGCAGAGAGGCAGGCAGAGAGAGAGGAGGAAGCAGGCTCCCCGCTGAGCAGAGAGCCCAATGCGGGGCTCGATCCCAGGACTCCGAGATCATGACCTGAGCCGAAGGCAGCGGCTTAACCCACTGAGCCACCCAGGCGCCCCAACTTTTTATCAAATCCTATTACCTCATTCTCTGTCCCCTCTTTCCTTCCCATGCTCACTGCCACTGCTCTATTTGGGTCCTTATCCATATCATAGTCCTTGGAGTCTCCTATGAGTTCATTCCACAATTTTCCACTCTTCTGCCAATCTGATCACATATAAGCTTTTGAGATGGTTCTTCCAAAATGCCTACTCTGAACACCCAAGTCTCTTACTCAGGTACCTTACCCCCTTTGCTGACTTTTGAACTCCCTCATTGTTATCCAAGACCCTCTCTGTAGTATAGCCCCAACCTACCTTTCTAGCCTTCTTTCAGCTTCTCTTAATTGAATTACTCACTGTTCCACAGTTACAACCCTACATTCACTGCCCTTATGCCTTAGTCCATGGTGTTCCCACATTTGAAATACCATTACTCCCATCTCTGCATATCCAAGACTCCATATCCTAAAGGATGAAGGCTCAATACTTTACAGGAATGCTGTAAACACTAAATAATACTAAACACCCATATTATTCCTTTAATATGCTTATCTTCTACCATGTAATATTGTATTATACTCATATCTTATATTCCTTCCTAGACTTTAAGTTCATTGAAGATAGCCTCCTAGTCCCACCCATTCTATCCTTCTCTAGACTAGATATGACATGCCTTACAGATAGCAGGCCATCAACAAATGCAGATGGCATGGACGAATGGCTGGTGGTCACATACCACATAGTTTAAGTTACCATTCTTATAATCTAATAAGAGAGAAAAGATAGGCATGGAAATGGTAATGATGTAAGACGTGACGCGTGCTGAAACCTCGGACGTGTAGAGTCGTCATCAAAAACAAGACTGGAAAAGTCATTTGGAATTCATTTGGAGAGGGCCATCAATATCAGGCTAAGGAGTTTAGACTTTATTTAATAGTTAAGGGGGAGCCAGGAACCATTCAAGATATTTAAACAAGGAAGTAACACAATTATAGTTTCGTTTCAGCAACATCAATCTGGCGGCAGCGTGTGGGTAGGACAGATTGCAAGGGGAGGGCTGGAAAGAGGGAAGAGGCAGAAAGGAAGTAATTGAAGGAACACTACAGATAACAAAAGTCTTAGCTGCTGTGAAAATAAAGGCACAGATTTGCTAGGCACTGCAAGTGAATGTGAGGGTGTCCAGGCAAAGAAAGTAAGGAATAGTTCCAGAGAAGCCGGGTACTCTGGGAGGGTCACACCCTCTAGGGAACGGGAATGCCAAAGGGGGATCAGCATTGGAAATGGAGGTCTGGGTGTTGACCACACAGAAATTTAGGTTGTGAAAGTGGGTAATGGCCATTATTAAGAAAGTCTCATAGGGTGGAAAAGAGAAAGTGAATAAATTATTAAAATATAAAATTCATGGCTGAGTAGGGAAACCAATGAAGAAATAAAAGAGTGCGTAAAGTAGAAATACAGTGTCAGAGAAGTGAAGGAAAAAGTTTCTGAGAAACAGTAGCCAGTTGGATTAAAAACTTACTAAACCTACTCCTTGAAGTTTGGGAGAAACAAAATGACTAAAGCATGCAATCTGCCCTGGTGTTATTTTTACTCCAGTGAGGGACTAGGAGCAGATAGCACTATCATCATCACCACCAGAAGTCGCTAATTAGTATAGACCCCTCATCAATATATTACGGTTTGACCAATTATTCCTCAGAACAACCCTGCTGGGTATATATATAGTTATGATCCCAATTTTATGAGAGGGTCAAGAATCTCAAAGATGTTAAGCAAAACATACTTTAGCCCAGGGCATAATGAAGTAGTACAGGTAAGCCAGACACAAAGGAGGGAGAAAGGTTATGGGAATAAAAGAGAAGGAGTTAAAAAAAAAAAAGAAGTGGCCTTTCAATTATGCCTTGAACCAGAGGAGGTGATTTGCATAACCAAGGAAGTGATAGAAAGGCATTCCATACTGAACCACAGGAGTTGTTCAATACCAGTTGTGAGTACCATCACAGAGTTTTATGGTTAGCAGTTTAGTTGGTATAATTGGGTTATAGGATACACTCAATGATGAGATTGGAAGAGAAAGCATGTGACCCCATTACTTTCCTCTGTAAACCATAAGGCTTTATGAGATACATCAGAATTTACTCTGTAAACCGTAAGACTTTATGAGATTTCAGGAACAGAATATGATCTGACTTTTTTTTTTTTTTTTTTTTTTTTGACCATGACAAAGAAAAATTTGAGATTTAAGCAACCAGACATGGCAAAAGCCAAGTATAGATCATGGAAGATTATACCTGAGAAATGGCCAGTAGATTTAGACATCTTTGTTGACCTTGGAAAGCCTTATTTCATTAGGGAGACAGAATCAGAAAACAGCTTGCAGGGTGTGAGGTGACAAGCTAAGAAGTGAGAAAGTGAAGTGAGAAAGTGAAAGCAGTTGAGTGTGATCTCTTCTCTCCTGCAAGGACAAACAGAATGATAGCCCATGCACTTGACAGAACAAAGAGAAATTGGGTAAGTGTTAAGACAGTGACTAGAATGAAGAGAAAACAAAATACACTGTCATTACCATAGGCAGAGCTAACTCTTGCCTGCCTACTTCTAAAACACCACCATGTATCTACACCCCTGGTATTATCACTAATCCCTCACAGTTTTTGTAACAGAAGTTACTTGGGACTAGTTACTAGTCCAGGGACAGCTAGAATGTTTTAGACACTATAATACACTCAAATGACTAATGCACTTTGGGGCTCTCGGGTGATGCAGTCAGTTAAGCATCTGACTCTTGGTTTCGGCTCAGGTCATGATCTCAGAGTCCAGAGACAGAGTCCCTTCCTCCCCCACCCCCATAAGGCTCCCTGCTGAGCACAGAGGCTGCTGGAGGTTCTCTTCCTTTCTCCCTTTGCCACTCAGGCTCTCTCTCCCCCTCCCTCTCTCAAATAAATAAATATATTTTTTTAAATGACTAGTGAACTTTGACTATAAAATGCTCCTGAGTCCGTATGCCAATATATTTGGACTATTTTTCCTGCTTCCTTGATCAGAGGCTCCCTTGGACTTCCCTTCCTGTAGGTCTCATGCCTATGCCACTTGCCAATTTTATTCTTTTGTTAGAGCTGTTTGTGTCATTCCTCCAGATTAGTCTTAATTCTTTGGGGGGCAGAAATGCACATTCTCATATATACAGTTCCTATAGAGTAGACAGTAAATAATTACTTACTAAATTAATTTGAGACTATGCTTTACTATTATAAATATATACCAAAAAAAAAAGGTTTGTAGGGAGAAATCTTAGTTTTCCAATGTTGCATAAAAGGTTACAACATAATACAACACAATAACTTAAAATAATACACATTTGTTTCCCAATTTATGTAGATCAGGAATCCAGGCATAATTTTACCAGGACATTTGCTCAGGGTCTCACAAGACTGCAGTCAACAGGTTAGTTAGAGGACTTAGGACCCTCTTCCAAAGTTCTTCAGATTTTGAGGAGAAATTCAGTTCCTAGCCATCGTAGGATTGAGACCCTCACTTCCTGGAGGTGCCCTTTTCAAAGGCAAGTTTATAGCATGTTTGTTTCCTGAAAGTTAACAGAACATCTCTCTCTCATCTCAGGAAGGATTCAGGTCCCTCTTGAAGGGGGTTCATCTGATTCAGTCTGATCCACCCAGAATGATCTTCCTTTTGATTCAAAATTAACTGATTTAGAACCTTAAATATATCCCTACATCTTGGTCATACAAAGTAACCTAATATGTTCCAGGTCTCACCCACACACAAGGAGAAGATTACAAAAGGTAGTGTATACCAGCAGCAGGGAGGGAAGGGGAGAGAGAGGTCTTGGGAACCATCTCAGTATTCTTCTTACCAAAGATCTGGAAAGGCAAAGAACAAAACAATGTTTACTTCATGAGAAGTTACTGCAGATTTTCTTTTCCCTAACGTCAATTGGTACCATGTACATTTAGACAGATAGATAGATCGATAGATTTATTTATTTATTTTTATAAAATTAAGTGGATTTGACCTGGAAAGCATCACACTTATTCTCATTCTGTTCTTTGTTTTGGTGGCATTTCATTCTAACCACTAACATAGTCTATTTCTGCAGCGTTCACAGCAGCAAGGTTACAATGGTGGGATGTTACAGTGCAGGTTCTTTGGTATCCGAGCAATGTGACAGAGTGTGAAAGCTGAAACAGTTTGCTATTCATACCTCCCTGTCTAGCAAATCCTTCAAAGGTTCTGTTTTGGTAATGGTAACTAGCTCATTTCAAGAGGTTTCAGAGTATCTATGAAAACACCGCTAGATCCCGAGTTGAAGAGGCTGTTGCAATTCTAAACTTTTGCTTTAAGAAACTGACTAAATACGGTTTCTGTTTTTAGTATGAACCCAGATGTAGGAGTTGAAATTATGAGCTACTGTGAGCTACTATGAACTATACTCGATATGATTATTAGAAAGTGTAAGTTTGACATATTCATGTTTTAAAAATAATTAGGTGTTATAAGCTTCTAACACTCTCCTTTAGAAGAAATACGCATATGAACAAAAATGTGGAGAATATTCTTTAAAAAAAAAAAAAGGAAGAATTTTTTTGTATGAATAAAGCCCTCCAAGAGACTTAAGGTTTAGATTCTTAGCATATCTCACATTCCAAAAGCTGTTTCAAACACACCGTAGATGAGACTCTGCATTTCTGAAACTGACATCTCTCTGGGTAAAATGAGTTTTCAAAAATACTCAGAATCTTATTATAAAAAGGTTCATTATTTTTAAAATCCCAGTAATGAAAACTGTTTTAGCCATGAACTACCAAGAAGGAAAACTCCTGTTTACTGATTGTGAAAACCAGTTTAGTCCTAAACCACAACAATGTTGGCTAAACAGTAGAGGATTATACACTGATACCCAGTGGCCATCTCAATTACATGCATCACATTTCAACAAGGAGTTTGGTTTCTTCCTAGCACTGATTGTAAAAGAATGGTAAGAAAATTCTATGAGAAAAGACTTCAGAAAAAAATTCTTTGTTTAATGAGGACTTTTTCCACACTGCCAACTTTTTGAGTATTTTTTTAAAGAAGAGAAGAAAATACGTAGAAAATAAGGGGCATTGGTAGAATAAAAAATACATACCCAGATTAAGAAATTAGAAATATATTTGTCAGTGTAGAAGTATATAGTAGTATTGTGGATTGAACTATATGCCACGAAAAGCTATTTTCAAGTCCCAACTCCAAATACCCATGAATGTGACTTTTTTGGAAAGATCTTTACAGATCTAATCAAGTTAAGATGATACACTGGAGTAGAGTAGCTCTTAATTATCTGTGACTCATGGCCTTAAAAGAAGAGTCATGGAAACAGAGACACACAGGGAGAAAGCCAGGTGGCAATGAAAGCAGAGACTGGAATGATGTGGTCTACAAGGCAAGAAACAACCAAGACTGCCCTCACACCAGAAACTAAAAGAAAAGATACAGAACAGATTCTTTCCCACAGCCTTAAGAGAGAACCTGGCCCTGCTAACACCTTGATTTTAGAACTTCTTCTAGCCAGAGAAGAGTGACTGCCTATTGTTTTAAGCCACCCAGTCTATGATAATAGGTTTCAGTAGCTCTAGGACATTAATACAATGGCCAAGTTACATGAAAACTGATGTAGGAAAGACGTCAGGGTTCCAAGCCAATGGCCAAGAAAGAATTCTTGAGACATGTCAGGTGCAAAAAGGGTGGTTTAATTAAAGCATGGGGACAGGACCCATGGGCAGAAAGAGCTGCACTGGGATCATGAGGTATGGCCCATTACACACTTTCAAGTTGGGAAGAGGTCAGAGATAGCATACGTCTCTAAGTAAATTTGGAAGCAAGGTCTCCAGGACCTTAAGGGGGTTAGCTATTGTTGGGCAATGGTCATTTCTTACCATCTCATAAAACCTGAGTCATGAGACCTTTCAGATGTATATTGGTGGGCCATATGCTTGGGGAATGATTGCCAACATGGATCTTGAGGGGGGAGAGGTAAAGGAAGTTTTTTGTATGTTAAAGTAGACTTACAGGATCCTGGGGGTCAGGCTAAGATTCCCTTTTGCCCTCAGCAAAGTATTAACATCGAGACATTTGCATTCCTAGAGGAATGTCACTCTACCTGTTTCAAGGATTTGTCAATAGGCTGTAGGTAGTAAGGAAATTTAACAATTTCTCTTCTGCCTTTGTTTCCCACATCAAGAATCACCTGGGTTTTTGTGAATGACAGGTCATTTTCCATCTCTGCCTACCTCATTCCCAATCACCTCTCTTCCAGGAAAGAATGTCACTTGATAAGAACAAAGGTCCTAAGAAGCTAAGGAAGCCAGACTTCATCCACTTCATCTTCCCGCAGGCCATTTAGGTGTCCTTTCAATCAGGTGTAGAAGTTAAGACTTTGACCAGATGCACTTTTGCCCAGAGAGACTTCGCCCAGGTGCTGAGCTTACTGGATGCTGCTTTATGCCCCGAGGATGCAGAGAATACTGTAATACAGACCGTATGCAGGGTAGCTTTATGCACTATCCTGATAGCTACCACTTACTGAGTACATACCCAGGAACCCACAGGTGCCATACATTACCTAACATATTCCTTACAACAATCCTAGGAGGTCGATGCTAATATTACTCCCAGTTTTATGGATGATGAACTGAAGGTTAAGGAGAGTTAGTGACCAAGGCAATTCAACTACTAAGCAGCAGCAGAGGATTCCAGCTGAAGCCCGGGGTTCCCAAACCCATCTAGGCTCTCAACTCTCTTACAAGATGCCCTCTCCTCCCAAAACATTCATAGTAAGACTGTGTGTTGTATTTAATATTTATCTTGTATACAACAGTGCTATAGACTGAATGTTAGTGTTTGCTCACAAGTCCTATGCTGAAACCTAATCCCAAGGGGATAGTATTGGGAGGCAAGGCCTTTGGAAGTGATTAAGTCCAGAAGGTAGAGCCTTCATGAATGAAATTAGTGTCCTGATAGAAGAGGCCCTAGAGAGGCCCCATGTCCTTTTCTGCCATATGAGGACATGGCAAAAAGACAGCCATCTTTGAACCAGGAAGTAGGTTCTCACCAAACACCACATCTACCAGTGTCTTCCTGTTGCCTCCAGAACTACAAAAACAAATTTCTGTTGTTTTAAGTCCCCCAGCCTGTGTTATTTTTGTTATAACAACCTAAATGGACTAAGACAGGACATTTGACACTTTTCTCCTCTAATTGTCTCTCCAGAATTTGAAGAGAAAAATTTTCCCATTTCTTCATTTTTCCATGAAAAAAACTTCATTTTTCATTTTTCTCTAGTGTGTTAAAGAGAATTTCTTAAATTACTCAAGTATAACCACATGCTTTCTCACATTTCAGTATCAAGCAAAACATCAGGCAGAGGGCATTTTTTTCACACTGATACAACTTTGTTGGTAAATTAAGATAAGAATACTTGTTAGATCCTTCTTCTGTTTCTATTTAAAATATTCTAAAATGAAATCAATGCAACAGGAATGAATTTGAGACCCTTATCCAGGAGCAAGGATGCAAAAATTATAGATGTACTGCAGAAAATTTCATCCCTTTTCCCGGTTTCTAAACTCCAGGATCACAAGCAGGAGGTCTCAAGTTAATCATTCTGGAGTGGCATAACTTGTTGCTTTTAATGGTTGACTTTAAAAGAAATGTTAATTCTCCAAAGTCTACACTCTAAATGTGCGAAGTATCTTTAACTCAAAAATGGAAAGCAAAGTTAATGGGACCATCAAGAGGGTAGGAGGATGCCAACACTGCAAATGCAGTTAGCACGGAGAAGGAATAAGGGAGGAAAGGAGAAAAGAATGTGGTAGGGGAAGTAAAATTATACTTCATAAAATTTAGGAACCTAATATAAATATTTTTGCATACAAGCATAATGCTTTATACTCTAATATAATGTAAAATAATCAGTTATCCACTTAACCCAGTTTCAAAGTGGATGCATACCACATTTTTAAGTGTGTTGGAACAACTGATTAATTCATTTTGATTAATTATATTCTGGGCACTTTAAAGTACTGCAGGGAAGGATTTCAAACTGGTCACCATCAGTGTTCTTTGCTCTCTTCCAGGCCTACAATTAACATGCCTCTGTGAACACCTTCATCACTATCACTGACTTTGCCCATTGCTAAAACCTCATTATTTTCACAATTTGCTAAAGCTTTTTCTATTTGGTAACCTTGCTCTTCAAGAACCTTCCATGTGATTTCCTTCAAGGGTTTTCGATCTTTCTTCTCTCCTCATAGAACTTTCCTTTTCTATATACCTCTGCAAAAAACACCAACATTTGGTCATAAAACTAAAGAGATCCATACTATATTAACCTATTAACCTTTCCGCCCTATGTTTTAACACATTTCAATTTCGTACTTGTTGAGCTCGTAAAACTGGCCACCTAATTTTACTTTTGAATAGCTTTTTTTTTTGGTAAACTGAGGTCTTGCTCTTTAGTTTCTTATGTGGTAAAAATGGCAAGAACATTCTTAAAGTTATTCTAAAACTTAGTCTGATGAACTAGGCAGCAGTCTTAACAAATAAATGCAATTTCTAGAAATTGTTTCTATGGAATGACAGCTATTATGACTGCAAAATCCAGTCTGAGCAATGAGGTTTTGTTGTTGTTGTTGTTACCAATGACTCTGAGTTGTTTTATCTTTGAATAGAAACCATGCTTTTAAAAGTATCATCTTGCTCTTTACTTTAAAACTCAAATATAAAAAAATTTAACCTTGCTTTGACTTTTTAGGCAGAACCTTATATTTTTGTATAGAATTTTATAAGAGGGGACATTTATGGGAAGAAAAATCTAACTGCAAAGAATTGTGACAAAAAGAAGGAAAAAAATGAAAATAATTTTTTAATTTTGTTAATTCTTTCCAATATTAAGACAAGCTTTTATGAGGAACAACTCTGGAGAAAACCTCAAACTCGAATCTAATAGCACCAAAAATGTGGTTTTACAGAAATTATTTATTTATTTATTTATTTATTTTAAAGATTTTATTTATTTATTTGACAGAGACACAGCAAGAGAGGGAACACAAGCAGGGGGAATGGGAGAGAGAGAAGCAGGCTCCCCACTGAGCAGAGAGCCCAATGCGGGGCTCGATCCCAGGACTCTGGGATCAGGACCTGAGCCAAAGGCAGATGCTTAACAACTGAGCCACCCAGGTGCCCCTCAGAAATTATTTAAAATAGATTCTAGAGATCAGGAGATGTATTACTTGTCAATTCCAAAAGATGAAGGTCCTTTCGAGGGTATTGGGTACAATAGATGTTTTAGGACACTGTGATTATTTTAAGCATGAAAATCAGCAGTGAAATGAAAATGAAAAGATTAAAAATTTAAACCTAGAGAAAGCTGAGCGAATGGGGGAACAATGGTAACTAGAAAGTTCAGAGCACGTATTTCATGAAAAGAAATGGAGATAAAAGTGTTCAAGTGAGTAGAGCTCAATTACCGATGACCTTGAACACCAGGTCTCACTGGAGACCACTGAAGTATTTTGAGCAGGGAAATAACCTGAGCTGAGCTTAAAACAATTACTCAGGGTGTGTATTTCAGAATGGACTGGGGAAGGGAGAGGCTGGGGAAAGGGAATCACTAAGGAAATGATCCAAATAATCGAGGCAAGAGGTACTAAGTGCCTGATTTGAATAGTAGAAATAGATATTCAAAGACAGAAATCTAAGTAAAGGATATTGTTCCCTTTTCCAAACTGGTACTTATTTTCGCCCCCATCCTTTTGTTCACACCATGTGTCATTCCCCCATCAGCTCTGCAGGGGAGGATTCTGCACGGCCTTCATAAGGCCATCCTGATTCTTCTATTCTTGCTCTGAATTTCTCCCTTTCTTTTCTACCTTTGCCTCTGAAGCAATTATCATTAATTCTATCTTGTATCATAACCATTTACATTCACCTCTTATCTTGGCTATTGTTAGTTCCCAGAAGATTGAGATGATGCCTTTCCTTCACCCTTAAACAGCCTACTGGCTAGAACAAGATTTCAGTATAAAGGTGACAGAGTATTCATTTGCTCAGAGTGCTACAAAGATAAAGTGACAGAACTTGAAATGTATGGGAAGTCAAATAAAAGCAAGAGTTTCAAAGGAGGAGGGACTTTTTTTTAACTTAAAAATGTTAAATCTGTCTCTGACTCCAAGTGTCATAAGAGGGAAGAGAAAGTGAAGATAATTGAATTTAGTGATTATCTTATCATCTGTGACCTTCCAATGTACAGTTTTTATAGAGAAGACATTGGGACACCAGGGAGGGTGCCCCAGAGTCAAGGGCTATCAGGCATCTTCGTATGGTTCATGATTTCTGTTTACTAGCGCTTTTGGTTCACTGCTATTGAAAAGATACTGAAGTTGCAAACTAGCAACTTACGGAGTGTAATTTATGAGGTAGGAATGATTTTCACATAGTTAGATTTTACGATATTGTTTTTAAACATTTTTGCATTGAACTAACATAATACTACTGGGAGATATAAGCTATAATGAAAAGTAGAGCAAGCAAAATCAATGATTCACAGCTCTTTGCTGTGGGAGAAACAATTTATGAGGCACTATTAAAGACACTAGGGTTATTAACATCTCACTAGCAATTGGAGAAAATAACAACATATACTCCCTTCACACTTGGTAAATTGTTTTGCTACCACCTACACATTGGCAACTGATCACTCAATATTTAATGAGTGCCTGATGTGTGCTAAATGACCTTCTAGAATACACAGCAACGACAATTGGGAGGGGGGGTAGTTACAATACAATAGATGCTTCCAACACATAAACCTAGATACTCAAAAGCCTCACAGTTACACAAAAGAAAAAAACAAAACAAAACAAAACATATTCAAGGGTTAAAAACACTTCTAGAGGGGCGCCTGGGTGGCTCAGTGGGTTAAGCCACTGCCTTCGGCTCAGGTCATGATCTCAGGGTCCTGGGATCAAGTCCCACATCGGGTTCTCTGCTCAGCAAGAAGCCTGCTTCCCTCTCTCTCTCTGCCTGCCTCTCCATCTACTTGTGATCTCTCTCTGTCAAATAAATAAATAAATAAATAAATAAATAAATAAATAAATAAATAAAACACTTCTAGAGCAGGGAATCACAAAAAGCACAGGAAACTACCATACAAACTATGAATTTGCTCTAAAGGAGCACACAGAATAGTAAGAGCCATCTTGGAAGCTGAAAATATTTTCCCATGAGAAAGTACATCTTGAATTGGATTTTCAGAAAAATCAAGCTCAATGAAGAAGTGGTTAAAGAAGTTAATCAGGCTGGTCAAGTTTTTTAAAATTCACTGTGGCAGAACAAAGCTCATTTGACCTGGTTAGTATCACAGGCCACTTTAATCCTACCCAGAATGCCTAATATTGTGGCAAGTACAGTTGTCACATCAAGGTTGGTGCAAGACTAATGATATTTCTGAGAAAATACTCAAAGTTGAGTTCTCCACTGATGGAGAATTAAGAACATCGTTTCTGTACCCAAAAGATAAGATAAACTCTAAGTGGGAGGAGATGAAAGGTGAACAAGAGTAGGTTGCTTAAAAGAGAAATATGTTATAAAAAAACAAGGACTCAACAGAGGGAATGGTTGGATCAGGCAGGTGGTAGAGAACCTCCATTGTACCTGACATCCTTAAAAGAGGGAAAGGAAAAACTGGGAAAAGAAAAATTATTTGAAAAATAGTATGAAAGCCAAAGACCTCTCTTGCTTCTTCGCTTAGAAACCATCCTGACAATTCAGCTATAGAAATACCAAAGGCATAGACAAGCGTGGTGTTTGGAAAATGATGAAGTCTCGAGTCTCACAATGCCATAAAGAGGAATTTGGCAGTAAATAGGATGTAAATATGCAGCAACGAAGACAGAGAAGGCAAAATTAGCCAAAAAATAAAAGTAGAAAAATAATGAAACAATATGCTTAGCGAAATGCAAATACTGAAAGGCAGCTCACCTGGGCTGAGCTCAAAGGGGCGGGCAAAACAGGTTTGGTGCAGGCTCCGATATTGCCGAGAACCGCCACTGGGCAAAAGTTGAAGTCAACTGGAGACTCCAAGGAGGTTGCTGATAGATCGATTCTAACACACAAATGATTATGTAAAAAATCCAAGAACCAAGAAAGAATTCATGGACTCAATTAATTTTCTGGTTTTAGGGATAGGACATCCTTGACAGAATAAACTAATTTTATGTTTCTGTGTATATTCTATTCTCCACCTCTCAAGCATGTTACCTAGAGCTATGTGGCTTTTCCAGGCACGGTGGTTCCAGGGCAACCACTGTGTGACTTATTCCTGCTTTTCCTCACATGTTCCCACAAGTCTTTCATCCCAAGAGTTCAAAGGGTAAATGGTGAGAAGACAAGGCCATCCAGAGGAGACAAATCCTGGGGGACATACACAATATAATGAGGGAGGTGCTGCTGAATCAAATGGCTGGAGAGATATCACAGGTAAATTTTTCTTAGGCAAACGGCCAGCAAAACATTGAGCAGAGATAAGTAATGAGCACCTCCAGGGAGGAGGTGAAAACTAACATCTGATAATTTGAAGGTATCTAGGCAGGTTATGTGGCAGTTAATAGCAGGAGCCCAATCATAGAGATGATCTCACTACTTTGGACAGATCAACAACAACAAAATTCCTAGAAAAACTGGATTTTGAGACTTTTCATCCCAACAGCAGTTTAAAAGAATAAAGCCACTTTATAGAAAATGGACTAGAATGTTAAAAATGATGATTTTGAAGCCCACATACTGGTGGTGTATCTCCAAATCAAAACAAGACTCATAGAAAGTTAGAACTTCTTAAAGCTACCAGACAAGAGACAGGTTATACCCTGAACCTTCTGATAGTAATAATAATTAGCATTAACTAATAATACCAGTAATTATTAAGTACCTTACCTGAAACTTACCTATAATATAGGTATTATCTTTATTTCCACCATAAAGACAAAGTCAAACTTACAAAGCTAGTATATAGCCAGGAAACTACAAAATTCTTAAGTGTGTTTAAAAAAGATACCACTGTAAAGGTTAAAGGAAGATTCAGGCCAAGAGCTGAGCTTGTAACAACACTCCTTCTAGGAGTCCTTCTAGGAAGGAAAAGGCTGCTGCTGAGTATGTCTGCCTTCTAGGATAAGTTACTCCTGGTATGATAGAATTCTTTGCTCCTACTCTCATAAATGTTGTGTTAATAAAATCACAGTATGTAAATCTATCCCTATTACTACTCCCATCAAGAGCTTCTCCAGAATATTCACTGAAATCGAAGCATCCTCAAATACATCAACACCCTTGAGCCATTTAAAATATTTTAAATTGGAGAGTAGTTCTCCTGCACAACTGTGGTCTATCTCTACAGGTGGCTTTATGGCTGCTCTATAGTCAGCCTCTAATAAATGATGAGTCAACATTCAAGTCAGCGACTTAGGGTAATAGAGTTTTGGTCATTCCATTCTAATGGCCCAGAGTTGGAAGAGTCTTCACTCAGTAAAATGGTGAGAACATTCATCAATGTTCTTCCGGTGAAATCCAACTCTTGCTTATTTAAGTGATAAGTGAATTTATTGGTTCTCAGAACTAACAA
The DNA here is from genome assembly GCF_902655055.1 of Lutra lutra. NCBI lineage: Eukaryota > Metazoa > Chordata > Mammalia > Carnivora > Mustelidae > Lutra > Lutra lutra. The sequence continues at coordinate 105,173,797 of NC_062285.1, forward strand.
AAACCCACCTCCCCTGGCTTTTACATATCTGTGTCTTAAAGCTCCAGTTATATCATTAGTATTTGGTTTTTCTCTTTTCAACCTTTAGCTTTGATTTCTTCAATTTTCACTTTCCTCTTAGGCAGGCCAATTTTACATGGTGGCTTCTGGGCAGCTCAAGGCTAACATTCAACCAGTGTAGCAAGATCAGCATAACATGACTTTTTCATTCATTCAACAAATATATGTTGAGTGTCTACTGTGTACCAGCATTGCTCTAAATGCAGAGATAGATCATTAGGATGGGAAAATTTCTGCCCTTCTGTTGCCTTTTCTGGATGTAGCATTTGTGGCAATGGTCCAAGTCTGAGTACTGTTACACAGGCTTGAATACTGTGCCCACTGACGGACCAATCTTTATGCCCTGGGGGATGAAATGCTGTCATTCACCAGACTGAGACTCACACCTGTGCTTTGAGAAGATAAGATTAGTAACACTTAAATCACCTTGATTAAGAATGAGGAAGTAGTAGTTTCCCCAAAGAGGAATTTTACCAAACAACAACTGTGAACCTGGGGGAAGAATTTTTAAATTAAAACTCCAAAATCCAAAATCAGGAAGTCTCCTCTATAAATGATGAAAAGAACTTGATCAGACAAGAGAAAATTAAAATCAGAGTCAAAATAAATTTGAGAATCCCTAAGTCTAGATGCACTCTCATTTAGTCAATGAGTGCCAGTAGGAAAATAATCTTCCAATAAAGAATAAGCTAGATCTAGTCACGCTTCTATGAATAATAACTCTCTGCAGTCATTATCTGAATATAAGATTTATTTATGTGCAGAATTTGAATGTCCTCCAAGTGAGTAGCTCTGGGCTATGGGTACCTTCCTTCTTTCCATGGATGATGAAAGGTGGGTATGATGAAATCTTGTTTCACTCCAGGTAGGTAGAGCTCGTGCTATTAGTGACTGAGGCCTCAGGCTTGAAAATTTATAAAATTTACTTTGCTCATCTGTGTCATGGAAGAAAAACTGTCCCCTCTGCTTTGGGACAATTGATTCTAAATTTGTCTGTCTAATGTGCTAAAGCCAGCTCACAAGGTAGTAACTGACACTAATCAAGCTATATCTTATCTTTTGTGACAGGGTTGTGGTAGTTGCAGGTGTTTATTTTTTCTTAACATAGTAGAAAACTAGATGATGGATCATAGATATGGGGATGGGGGTGGGTGTATGAGTGTATTCAAAAAGAAAAACTATTAGAGACTTATGACATGGAAGTTAAGAATGTAGATTATGGGGGCGCCTGGGTGGCTCAGTGGGTTAAGCTGCTGCCTTCGGCTCGGGTCATGATCTCGGGGTCCTGGGATCAAGCCCCGCATCGGGCTCTCTGCTCGGCGGGGAGCATGCTTCCCTCTCTCTCTCTCTCTGCCTGCTTCTCTGCCTACTTGTGATCTCTCTCTGTCAAATAAATAAATAAAATCTTTAAAAAAAAAAAAAGAATGTAGATTATGCTAACTTGCCTAAGTTAACATCATGACTCCAACATTAACCTACTAAGGATTCCAAGCAAGTAACTTCTGAGACAATTCTTCATCAGAAAAGGCGAATAATAGTACTCACATTATAAGATTTTTATACACATTAAATACAAAAACATTTGTCAAGACACAGAACAATGGCTGATACGCAGCTAATATGCAATCATTTTAATCACCATCCTTACACTAAGGACGCCTTTGGTGCACTTCACAGGATTCTCAACTTAAGCTGATACAGTCATCATCAGTTCTGTTCAGCGAGTATTTCTCATCATTCTTCTCTAGGGGCATATGGCATAACTGTACCCTCCTATAGGTGTTACTGCGTCCAGTTCTGGGAGGTTAGTCGTGACTAGAAATGGTATGTGTCACTACTGGGCTAGAGCACTTAATGGTAGATAAGACACTATCCAGAACTCACTCTTCGTTCTGGAACTGAATCCAGCAATTTTGGAGACATATCTACTCCATCAATCCAGATCTTTGAGTAACAATAACAACTAGAAACCCTGTTGACCCACCAAGATCTCCAACCTGAATGAGAAATAAGCCTCTGTCGTTTTAAGTTCCTGAGACTTTGGGCTGTTTGTTGCTGCTGCAGAGCCTAACTTATCCTGGCTGATACAGGCAACTTAGCCAATAAAGCATTTAACGGCCTCAGATAAAATTGAATCTTGGCACAGGCAGACCCAGAGCTAGTTTACAGATCGAGTCAGTAACTTTAAGTAACTCTGAAGCCAGTAACTGAGCTTCCCTTGGCCGCCTCTGCATGACTGAAGGAGAACTAGGACAGCTCCAAACATCAGATACAGAGCAGTCCAATCGGGTAGTGCAATGGTGGGGAGAAAAGGCCAAAGGAATCTTTCTCCCCTTCAGTACTATCGTTTTATCGGGGAGAAAAATAGTATTTTCCTGTCATCTTCAATGGTTTCCCTTTATAGAGTATCGGTAGTCATGGCTTTTATGCCCAAGCTCAGACCAATCAGTGACAAAAAGAAAAGAATTACAAAACTGACTTAATCCAATGATCATTCATCCAAGATCTGGAAAAAGGGCCCACTATTCTTAAGTATGCTAAGAGCTGTGCGATACCTGAACAAAAGCACTGTACTATTAGGAAAGAGTCAGGAAGAATGGTGGTCTTTTCTAAGCAACCAAAAAACCAATGGTCTTTCTAACCATTAACCAAGTAGTTAATGACCGTTCACAAGAGTCATGGCCATCTACAGGACTTCTTTTCTTCTTTAAAATGAGATTCCCCCTGTACTTATCATATGTACAGTTGCTCCAGGAGAGGATTTTAAGGCTACTGAGAAGACAGTGGGGTGTACAGCAAAATCTCTCTGCTTGCATATTACAGTGGATAATGTGGATTTCCAAACAGATTTGCTCAGCCGCATTTTTTTTTCCACATTTTTAGACACCTCATGATTTAGGGTATTCAGAACTATGTTAATAGAGAGAATGTTACATGAATTAATTACTTAGATTATGATGATCCCAATGTTAATCTGTTCTTGAATCAAAACATATGCTTAGAATAAAAGAAGAATAGTATCTTACTTTGTTCTAAGGTAAGAGATAGAGGAAGAGAAGAGTTTGCCAGAGAACGATGATGATCTACTCTGCAGCCCCCTTATGGCTTTGAAAAATGACACAGTTTGCTGTTTGAAAGCATGGTTTCCAATTAAAGGCTAAAAACAAACGACTGCCATGTCTTTCCCCAACAGGCAGATGACAAGAAAGTCAGCAAAACAAATTCCATCTTCTGGCACACATTTCACTTACTAATATTTGCAATTCCAATTTTTATTAGCACAGGTGTATCTAATAGCCTTTGAATATTAGAATGCAAACCTATTCAGTGTTGAGAATAGGAGCCCAAAAAGGAATCTCAGGCTTTGTTGGTCTGCAGAATCCCATAGCTACAGACTGATTTTAATATATCCAGGATTTAGTGGAGGGGGGAAAACAAAAAAAAAAAACGACTTTGTTATTGTGCTTGCTTGCTTTAGAAAGGCATTTAAATTATCAAACCATTACCTTCTCAAGTACAATGATTTCTGAGTTATTTGTGCTAAAATTGTAAGAATTTTACTGAATATCAATTGATCAAAGACAGTGATAAAAATGTGTATTTTCCTCATGCTATAGTTCCAAGATCTTTAAAAGGGGTTGGGCTGGGGCTCCTGGATGGTGCAGTCAGTTAAGTGTCTGACTCCTGGTTTTGGCCCAGGCCTGATGTCAGGATCATGGGATTGAGCCCCATGTCAAGCTCCACGACACTCAGGGCAGAGTTTGCATGAGACTCTCTCTCCCTCTGTCCTTCCCACCTTCAACTCCCTTATTCCAGCACTCTCTTGCTCTCTCGCTCTCTCCCCCTCTCTCATAAATAAATAAATAAATAAATAAATAAATAAATAAATCTTTAAAAGGTGTTAAGTTGGGGTGCCTGAGTGGCTTAGTCGGGTAGGCAGCTGTCTTTGGCTCAGGTCATGATCTCAGGGTCCTGGGATGTAGCCACACATTGGGCTCCCTGCTCAGTAGAGAGCCTGTCTGTCTCCCGGCTTGTGCTCTCACTCTTTGTCAAATAAATAAATAAAATCTTAGAAATAAATAAGTAAAAGAGGTTGGGTCAATAAACCCAAACCATTTTTTTTTGACCAAGAGACCTACACTACTATTAAGAGTATGTGATTTTTCAGAAGTTTACTAACAGTAGGAATCCTTCCACAAAGTTAATGCTAATTACTCTCCCTAATGTGGAAGTAAAATATTGCCCACTCAAATGTATTAATCCATGTTTCTCATTTATCCTGCACTTTAACTGTATTCTGAGCAGTAATATTATAAAAACTTTGTACAAAATGTGAGGATACTGTATTTTCCCTGTTTGTATCCATGAAATACCATTAGATTAACTATAAGAAATCTCAAAGCTTGCTACTGTAAACTAGTACCCTCACTGGAGACCATTTTACTCACAAAAATAGCTTCTGGCAACTGGCTAGGAGAAGCTCTGGGTGGCCATGGCCAAGATAAATGACCTAGAAGATTTAGAGCAAGAGAGACAATTTTGTTAAATCTTGCCTCAACAGATATTTAGCAACATGTATCAAGACTGAATTTTACCTAAAGCTAAAGGAAATGCACTGAAGATGAAAATAACTTACTTTCAAACTTGCAGACAAAAATATTAATTGAGATGTGGAAAAATAGCCAATCCCTATCCTTTTAAAAGTGTCAAGCAGCATGTTTGATTCCTGGAAGTTTGCTTTTGATGATTAGCAATCATACACTGAGGTTAAATGACATGTTTGTTTCACGGCTACTACTAACCAAATCTATCATCTTGCTAGTGGTTAATGCAATGAGGTCACACTTTTGGTGCAGAACAGACAGACACTAGGAATTTATCATCATCATCCCTCTGGAACTATACTGTTAAGTGAACCAAGAAGGAAGGAAGGAAAAGTATCTGAATATTAACCTCAAATACTTTTAGAAATGGATATTTGTATCCATATCCCTCTCATACATTGGGTTATGGCCTTGGAAATGAAAATCCCTCACTGCACATAGTGGGCCAAAACAGCAGGAAATAAGCTAACTCAAATGTTTTCAGACGTGTCACATAGTATCCACATCTTTTCTTCTGATGCTTAGCATTTTATTTCCCTAAGGGCAAAACTCCTAAAAGGAGAAAAAGATCAACGTCTTAGATGAAACAAATTAAGCAGTTAATGTGAAAAGAGATTATTTTATGTTGCTATAAAAATAAACAAGATAGCTCATTCTCAGCAGACCACCAACTTCAAGTACACCTTTATTTTACGAATCCCTATGGACTGCACATTTAAGAACACTAACATATAATGATTCTGATTTATTTGGTTTCAAAATGATTATGACAGTAGTAGAAAGCAGAGTTTTAGGTTTGTTTTTCTGACTTAGCACCCCTCATTTCAAACAGTCCCAAGGAAAATGAGAATGCCAATGACACAAGGCACAGAGGCAGAAGGCTGCCTGAAAGTGTCACTGGTGTAAACCGTAATGGTCCTTCCTAAGGATACAGAGTGTGACTGCTGCGCTACATAGAAGACGCCTAGCGCGGACTTCAGGGCACCTGGGAGGTCTCTGGGCAACCTGGAAGACAAATTGTGTCCTGTGCACTTACTACACTGCTGTGGTTTTGAAGTTAGGCTATTCTGACTCTAACCGGTGAAATGCAAAGAACTACTGAGACTTTGGCTATGATGTGTGCTGCAGTTCTCTTAGGGATGAAAAGTCTAAGAAAAAAAAAAGTTAAATCAAAAAAGTTCCTAAGAAGACTACTTATGTAAAAGCATGAAGAAATGAGCAGGAATAAAAAAAAGCTTGATTTCATGCAGAGATTACCTCTTGGGAAGAGAGAACAGAATGCAATCAGAGGTGGTTAGAGGTGGCTCAGCAGTACCTATCATCTTTTAGTTCTTCAGCTTGGAGTGGGAGTAAATGGACATCATGCTTTGTTTTTCCTTTTTGCTTAGTTTTAATAATAATCTTTGAAAGACTTCATCAAGTCCATGTAGCGAAATGTGAAAATTAATAATAAAAAAGCTGAATATGAAATTGAATGTGCCGTGAAGGCAAGTCTAAACATACGTGTAACAGATGAGGACAAGAAGGGAAAATGTAAAGAAGTGACTAATCGTTAAAGCGGTAAAACTATGGGACATTTGGACAGAAATTAATCAGAGATGATTTGAAGGTTTGGTGATGGAGAAAGGGAAAATAGAACCTGAGAAGAACTGAAGCTCCTCTCACATAAAAAGAAGGAAATATTCAGTATAAATCAATTTAAATATTCAGTATACAGTTGACCCTTAAACAACATGGGACTTAAGGGCAACCCCTACTCCCACACAGATGGAAATCTACAGCTTTTGACTCGCTAGAAACCTAACCACCAACAGCTTTCTGTTAAGCCTTACCAGTAACATCAACAGTCAATTAACATATTTTGTACATGTCTTATTTACTATATTCTTACAATCAAGTAAGCTAAGGAAAAGAAAATGATAAGAAAATCAGAAGGAAAACACATTTGCAGTAGTATAAAAAAATCCGGGGGTTATGGACATTGGGAGGGTATGTGCTATGGTGAGTGCTGTGAAGTGTGTAAACATGGCGATTCACAGACCTGTACCCCTGGGGATAAAAATACATTATATGTTTATAAAAAAAATTTTTTTAATTAAATTTTTAAAAATCCATGTGTAAACGGACCCACACGGTTTAAACCAGTGCTGTTCATGGGTCAACTCTATAACCAGTCTGAACCTGAGCTTTCTCTTCCTCTTCTCTGTACTCACCAAATCATTTTCCATTTTTCCAATTAAAGAAAAACGTTTCATTTGGTATGCACATTTAGACTTAATATTCATCGTACTATAAGAAAATATAATTCAGAGCTCTAAATTTAAAACAAGGTGAAAGCACATTCATGGTTTTTAAATATGACAAACAATAATGGACATTATATTGAATTTCCCATTTATTGCATATTGGGAATTTGATATAGCCGAACACCTGTAGGCTTAGAGCTTAATTAGGCATGTAAAATAAAACAATGATTAAAGACATTTCTCACTTCCCTAGTCACTATGCCATTAAAAACCTCAGCTGTTTCTAAAGGTACTTGATTAGGTAGAGACATAAAAGGCAAAGGGCAAATACAGCTCAGAAAGATTCACAAATACCTATTTTTCCTACAGACGTTCATAGCCAGAAAGAACAAAAATTTGCTGAATCTCATTTGCAAGATTTTCCTTTGTTTTAATTTCACTGTTCCTTATTTCCCATGACCTTGGATAAATTCAAATACAGGACTGTTTTGTTAAAACTCAGAGTAGAACCTCTAATTTATTTACTATTGTTCAGGTGTATTTACTTCATTTTAATCCATTTCAGCCAAGCTTTCTTGGTTGCTCCGAAATTGCAAAGTACTCAGTGTTCTTCTCGTGATTTGTTGAAGTACATAAGCAGTTAGAGAAAAAGGCTATTTCCTTGAACTTCAAAGTAGACTTTAAAGAGTTTGTTGTTGTTCTTTGGCCCTAATAATGCAGCCAGTCAAGTTATAGAAATGTTCTGTCTGAGAAGACACTTTCATCGCTGGCATACTTCATATACACACACACACACCCCACAAAATGCCTTCAGAAACTGATACAAGAGAACTACAAATACCATAAAAGTTGTATTTTTCTGTAATGCTACTCTAATAAGAAATTCAGATTTATGAAATTATGAAATTTATTAAATCAAAGTTACTGTAATAACCAGAATTTTCAAATCTATCCTAATACCCACCAAGTGACAGCAACTTCCCATGCTTCATTAACTCTGGGCCAGTTAAAATGAACTGTAAAATAACATTCTGTTCTGTTCTAGTAATCCCATCTTTCTGAACTAAAACTCTATCTTGTGCCTAGGATGATGCCAAGCAGTGAGGATCTTAGCTTTCCCAGACCTGAACCTCCTCACATGACTGAGTTCTTCAGCTTCTAAATCTCATTTTGTTTTTCTGCACCCACAGTCCTCATTCAATGATCAAATCTCTTCAGAAGTTGAAATTCAGAACCCTTCCATAGCTATCTGCATGTTAGAATACTTCCCTAACAAAAAATTAATAATTTATTGGTACAAAAAAGTGTCATTGTATTCCCATAGACCTCTCAAGCCATTCTGTTAAAGACAAAGAAGGATAATTTTGTTACATTAAGATATCTGACCATAAACAAACAAACAAACAAACAAAAAAACGGTATCTGACCATACTATGAGACCAAAGATAAACACTTATCTGGAACCCCATTGCAAACTGCTAGGCATGGCTCAGAAGTCACCTCACTATTGGGACCTGAGCCATCTCTGGTAACTTCCAGGTAAGTCCAGTCCAATCTGACCCCAATTGTCATTGTTCTCTGGGGTTATAAAGGCCAGGGTGCTCAATATTCTCAAATGCTGTGCAGGTTCCCCCAACAGTATGAGTACACTTTAAAGCCACAGACTTAAAACCCAGTAAAGACACTGTAAGTGATATCCAGGCATGAAAAAAAAAAAAAAAAATACTGCCTGCTAACCTTCATTGCCTCATAGACTTAACCATCTATGTTCTTTTAAAAATTTGCTGCTATTTTTAAAATTCTTTCAATATACATTAGTTCTTTAAGTCAAGAGACTTCTACTTCTCTGCCTCCAATATTTTCAATCTCTCTGCTATACTCTATTTCCTCTCACTCTTCCTTCTCAGAAAATAGAGAACCTGTTCTCAATTCTCATATAAGCCCAAGGTTTGGGTATCTTCCTTATTTTATACAGAATTACCTCCAAATTGTCTCTATTCCTTTCAAGCTGTAGAAGTTACACTGGATCAATTTTCTTTTAATTTTTAGAGAGGCAAATAGAACAAGGTCTTTAGAGGGAACTCAGCAGGTTTTACAGTTTTATTCTCTGGGTCTCATCATTTTAAATATGTTTCCAAAAAATCCTTTTATCTTGCCATTTGGGACAACATGGATGGATCTAGAGGGATTATGGTAGGCAAAGTAAGTGAGACAGAAAACAAATACCATATGATTTCACTTATATGCAGAACCCGAAAAACAAATGGGCAAACCAAACAAACAGACTCATAGATATAGGAAACCAATTGCCAGTTACCAGAAGGCAGCTAGGTTGGGTAGGGAAGGGGATTAAGAAGTACAGACTTCCAAAAAAAAAAAAAAAAAAGAAGAAGTACAAACTTCCAGATAAGTCATGAAGACATAATGTACAGCACAGGAAATACGATAAATAGTAACATCTTTCTATGATGACAGATGGTAACTAGACTTATCATGGGGTGGTTTTGTAATAGATAAAAATATTGAAATCTGTGATTCATACCTGGAACTAATAGGATGTCAATTAAATTTCAATATGTATGTCAATTAAATTTCAATAAAAATACTTTTAGAATAAAAAATTAGATTTTAGAACAGAATTTTATATGTATTATTTATTACTTAAAATGGGGAACAAAATAGCATTTTTTAAACCCCATCTATGTGCATGTATTATCTCATGTAATTCTCACAATTAGTATTGTGGTATTACCCCCCCCTTTTCATGTAGAAGAAGACAAAGACTTACTGAATTTTAAACTCAGAGTTGAGGGGCACGTGGATGGTGCAGTCAGTTAAGCATCTGCCTTCTGCTCAGGTCATGATCCCAGGGTCCCGGGATAGAGCCCTGCATCCGGCTCCCTTTCAGCAGAGAGTCTGCTTCTTCCTCTCCCTCTGCCCCCCACCCCTAGCGGGTGCTCTCTCTTGCAATGTCTCTTTCAAATAAATAAGATCTTTAAAAAATAAAATAAAATAAACTCAGTTGACGCCTAACCTCTAGTACCTTCTAGTATGCCATGATGAGTTGAATAGGTAACATTATAACTGATTTTCTAGGACTTTACTTTTTATTTAATTACACATTTATTAAAATTCACCCAAACATTTTTAACTTAAGGATTCCATGAGGTCATGGAAATCTATTTCCTAAATCTATTCTGATCTATAAAAGTGAAACTCTTGTGAGTTGCTTTATAACAGAGTAATCATGTTTCAACCATCTGAGAAACTTCTTTTCCATTACTGTATATTGATTATGATTCTCATCAGTTGTGTTAAAAAGACTTTTCTCTTTATACCTTGCTTTTTTTCCCCCGCAAGGAACCTATTTTTTTTTAATAGTGTAGTTGGACTTTTGCCTAGAAAATTACAAAATCACTCAAACAAAATTTATCTCATCTTTCTGAAGGAAAAGAAACGTTTCCTATCTAACTCCAACCTCATGACTCTTCTCTGATATTTTTCCAGCCGTAGGTGTTAGCATCTGCTGTTGGAGAATCTGGTTTTGATTGGTAGGGACTGGGGTGAGGACTGGAGCCAAGATCGCATTTTACATTAACTATTATATAATCATAGCACATGTCCAACTCCACAGATTACTGATACTTTATGAAAGAATGTACATCTTCAAGTTCATCTTCATCATTTTTGCATTTGTATTTTTGAGACCGTACCTGAAATTCTCATGCATACACCCCTCAAATAAAGCAAATGACACCCCTCTCATAATGTAAGAACATGGAGACGTCAGCTACTTCCTCCTCTGCCACCTTTTGAGAACTGCAGCTGAGATCGGGCTCGAGCTCTTCTGGAAATGTACTGCACTCTTCATACTGCACTATTTACTGCCTCTCCTCCCCATGTCACCATTTAGATGGCTGCTCAGGGACAATCAGAAAAAACACCAAGGAACAAAATAGCTCCAAATAGCTTCCCCAGATTCCATGCTCTCTAGTCTCCCTCTCTTTACGCCCCCACATGTCAAATACGCACAGAGCAGCCCACAGAGGAGGTAAATGGAAAAGAGAAAACCAAGGCATGAGGCAGCACCTTGTACTTCGAGAAGGACCAGTAGTGAAGGGTGGAACCCAGTTTTCAGGGAGGGAGCTGACCAGGTTAGCATGAACACACACTTACTTACTGCCCCTTCCACAATGCCCATAGACTGCTTCCTGAAGTGTCATGCCATTTGTCTCAAATGTATGGTAGACTTCAAAAATCCCCCATTTTAAAAAAAGAAAATGATTTAGAGCAATCAGCTGCCACTTAAAAGTTAACATCCTATACTTCCGATGTCTGCTGTAAGCTTTTCAATAGGAGATAACGTTCTCCATTTTCTTCGTTGTTTTTTTCTGAACATCCTTCCTCTGATGATCTATTTTAAGTGTCCTACTATGTTTTTCCTTTCTGTCCATCAATAATTTAAAGTAAATATTCTTTTCAGAAAGAAGAGTGTGATCCTCAGATTACATCAGCCCACTAAATTCTTTTTTTATTCTTTCACTTAAAAGCATTAAGATGAACTTCAAACATAAAATTTTACATTGCCTGAAAGGCATCTGCCTGAATATGTTAAGTAATGTATCCACTATCGTTTTCCCAAGAATCTTAAGAGGCCACTAGCATAGTAAGATTATTATATTTCTTCCAGGCAGTATCTGGATCTAGTGATTCTCTATGGATATAAACACTGTAATATTTGCACAGTGACCTGGTTCTTGACTTTGATGGTTACATGTAAGTAAAATACTGAAGAAAAACAAAAACCCACAGCTATTGCTTCCAGTAAGTTTCATAGTTTCTAATCTTTAAAGGAAATTCTCTATCTTACTACTTTACTAAATCATACTAAAATGTAATGTACAGCTATAGGCTCCTAACCCATTTTCTTGAAAATTATGGGCAGAAACAACTCAAAATTAATAAGTAAGACATATTAAATGAACACAGCATTGGAAGGATTTAAATAGAAAAGGACCAAAATTGTGATCCTGGGTAAATTTAAATCTTATCATCACTGACTGATTTGAAACAGGAAGAATCAGAGTTTGGATTAATAGAAAGAGCTCGATGGTACAAAGGGTTGAGTTTGAGATTGGACCATGATTTTTTCTGAAGATCTTTGGACAGTCACGGTATTTCTAATACCTTAAATTTTCCATTTATGAAGGAAGATCAGAGTATTTAAGTTAAATAATTAATTCAATGTTGTAAATTATTCAGTGGAAACATATTACAAAGTTGGTTCTTAATAAAACATTACAATTTTAAAATGTAAATAATTATTGAATAAAAAAACACTGAATTTAAGGTAGCTTTTTACGTCACTTAAAATAGTTGGCCAATTTTGAAGGAAAAAAAAGCAGCATCCAAGAGCATTTTGTTGTTAATGCTTAAGCCCCACAGAATGGAGTGTAATCAAGCAAAACCTACCATTTTGCGATCAGAAAGAGTAAAATTCTTGTCACTAATACATTTATTACTGCTGCATTAAAACATTTACCTCAGGTAGCGTTAGCTGGGCTGACTAATTATTGAAAATACAAAGCAGTGCATATGATGTTTATTTCCATTAGTACAAAATTTAATATTATTCCATTGCTGCTCACATTATTTGAATAAAAATCAGTTGTTCAGGCACTGTGATTTTAAAGAACTGTGATTTATTCTCCCCCAAAGTTTGATTTAGTTATTCTATTATTTACCCATGAATAGCTTGAACACTGCCAAAATGCTTTGTCTCTGAGTTTTTTGACAGCCATCTTTATTTTAGAATGTTACCCTGACATTCTGCTGTATTATTAGCACACAGCATGTCGAGTATGCTGGGAGTTTTAGTATACAGACAATTTGTATTTCATCTTTTATCTATGTAATTTTTAGAGTTTTCTCAATCAGGTTTTAAGCACTTTCAGATTATGAAATTTCATAAGACTTGCTGGCAAATAAAAATTACCAGCATGTATAACCCTCCTTCACATTACCACAGTACAGAGTACTTTGTCTGTTACAAATTTACGTGTCACAAATTGCTTAGAGTTTATACCAGAGTTCCCTCTCTCTACCCACCTCCCATATTATAGATGTTGAATCTGAGGTTCAGAAAAGTTTAAATAACTTGGTTCAAATTTATTTGGCAATTTGAGTGGCAGAACTTGGGAGTCAAGATTCCTGATCCCCCTGATGTGGCCCACTGATGTTACGATTATCATCAGATTTTTTTTTTGACAAATGATTTTCACTGATTTGGCATAAAAATAAAATATTATTGCAGTTTGAAGAAGCCTGGTAGTCCTCTACAAATATATTTGCCAAACCAAACTCTTCTGAGCAGTAATATAATTAGTGAATATTTGCTCAAGATTCAGTGTGGACACAAAAGAGTGTCAAAATATATGGAAAGAGCATGAAAATTTAAGACCTAAGCCTGATCCCTACTCTAATGAGAATCACGTTACGGAAGCTACACTTCAGATCCTCAGTGTTCTCATCTACAAAATGGAGATTCCGGTAACCACCACCTTACCTTCTCTGCAATTGGGTCTTTTAGAGTCAAATGGGCTGAGGTAACGTGAAAGGGACTCATAAAGTGAAGGAACTATATAAACGAGAAATTAGATTAGGGAATACAGCAAGTGCTGCCCATAAGAAAGGAAAAGCCATATCAGCATTATTAATACAATTCTTTAAGAGCATCTTTCTCGGGGATAGACAACATAAAAATAAGGAAAAATGGACAGGAACAAAATGAATTTTATTGCTTTTTCCATAATCTTCTAGAAGAAAAAAATAAGGAATAGTTCCACATATTTTCTAAATGATCTGGAAAATTTATCAGGATTTGATCTGTAGTATTTAAAAAAAAAGTATACCCTTTAGTTTTAAAAGGAGTCCAATAGAGCCACATTCCCCCCATGTTTAAACAATACTGGAAGAAGGCTTTCTTGGTCTCTAATTATGCTTTTGTTTCTTCAGTAAGCATTTGTTTATGACTTCCCGCATACCCAACCGAACTATAATTCATGGAAGATCCAAGGAGAGGAAGGTCACAGAATCCCTCCTCAGATAATGCCTCCATGTTGAAGAGGCAGATTACAAAGCTACTAGAAAACAAGGATCAATATATGATCATACCAGTGAGAAAGCATAAATAAATGTGGGTGAGAGACAATATAAAGAGCTCATGTGTGGTATTACTCAGGCAGACATTTGGAGGAAGTCTACCAGGAGTCTTTTAAGGGAGGAAATCACTAAGTTTGACAAGGAAAAGAGAATCAAGAAAATTGTACTTTCTCAGAGGAGATCTGGGCAAATTTACAAAAAGAAGCATAATTCACACAGGGTCCTGAGGTCATATGCTCACGGTTGCACTGCTTGAAGTACAAACTCTAAACCAAGGCAGATAAGATTTAAAAAGGGATAAGATTTAAAGAATTACATATGTATATATATATCTTCAGAAGCAAGAATGAAAAATAAATCAAGAACCATGGGAACTGTAGAAAAATAAAAGATGAAAGTTCAAATCCAAGAACCACAAAACAAAAAGAAGAAATGATGCTACAAATTGCCAGGGAGAAAAATACACTGAGAGAAAGAGAGAAAACAGCGATTGGAGAGGCAAATTAACAAGTTCAGTCTGTAGCAGCAGGAATCCATTGGATAATCAAGGAAAAATGTCCTGTGAATAGCTAGACAAGCAAGGGGCTTTGTTTTCCCTGTTGTCTACCTGTCACTTTGTATAGTAATGAAATTAATGAGCCTGACTCTTCCTTTTCATGACTGGAAAGACTCAAACATCCGGCTCTTCTTCACTCACGCGTAGCAACCACACAGTTCCTGTCAGTACAGTCAAATTGCTCCAAGTTACAGGGAACTCTAAAAATCTCGTCACTTGCCCCTCGAATAATAAATAGAAAGTACAGGGGGGGGAAATCCTTCCAAAACAGGAGGCAATAAGGTTAGGTGGCATTTTTCTTTCTTTATTTCTTCTAACCGCTGGCCTGAAGTTGTACACTAGCACCAAGAAGCAGGGAACCTATCTGCCCGTTCAGCTGATGTTCTTTTACCGTAATTGGTTTAATCATAATATGAAATTGCTTAAAAAAGAAACAAGTAGAGATTGAAATATTGAAATATCCAAAAGTTGCCCACAGGTACCCTATTCAAGTCTTGGAATCGATTTTTTTTTCCCTTGGGCCTCTCTGCCAAAGACAGAAAACAGATTAAAGACAATGTTAACTCGATTCAAAGTGTCCGAAGAAAACCAAAGACCAACTGAAACAGAATCCAAAAGATTTTGAAAACTTTTAATACAAAAGAAGATAGTTAGCTTCCACTAGGGGAAGAAAATACCTGAGACATATTCCTTTTTGGTTTTGAACTTGGAAATCGGAACTCAAGAGAGACATGCTACAAATTTGATAGGATAAATGGATTTCCCTTTAACCACGAAATTGTGTTGTCCACAGCATGATTGAAAACTGTTACAAACTTCTAAAGGCTTCCGAACTGATTAGCCCATGAATCGTCTTCGCCTCTGCCAACCTACCTGGCATCCCCTCCTGTTTACCAATGCACTTCTCCCTGGAGCCAGCAGACAGCAAGCTCCCAGGGCTGATTGGGACTTTATCTAAATCCCCTGGAAGTCATGCTGGGGCTTATCTCTCTGCCTGAAGACCCAACATCATTTTCCCATGTCAAATTTCAGACATTCCAATATTGTGAAGATACGGATGACTTTGCCTTATCATTGAAAGCAGACTATTATTAGAGACATTTTATAAAATTAATTATTTGATTAATACCTGTGCAGATAAAATGGCTTTCAGTCAACAAACTTTCATCATCAAAACTCATCATTACATTCAATAAGAAACATCAATAACCTTACTAAGTTATTCAGCAGCAGTGTTCTGTTCCCGTACCTACCAAAAAAATCACATAAACAGATAGAGGTTCTAGAAAAAATTTCTCAATGTATAGGTTGTGATTTCATGCTTTTCAAAACAACATATTTTACTGAAGGTTTTTTTTAATGTACTACCAGTTTTTTAAGTGTTTTGTGCTTTTTAAAGCAGTATATTTTTACAGAAGTTTTAAAATGTATTAACAGTTTTTTAATGTATTAAGTTTTTTTTAAAGAGAGGCAGATTTCCCATGTTATTAAGTTTTAAGGTTTAAAAAATAATTCTAAATAAGCGTTCATTTGGTGAGTAAGACTGCTGTGACCACATAATGGAATCAGAGTCAAGCCAAAGACCCTATTTAATTTGGCATTTATTGTTCACAATTTGCTTCATGTATATTAATCATACCTGCCCAGCTGGACTATAAGCTGTTTAATTACTGTAGACTTATTCATTATTCCTTCAAGGTCTTGAGCATTAATGTGTTCAATAGACACTCGGATGAATGAATGAATGAATGAGCCTCTCTCTTACATTACTGTTTACACAATCCATCTGCCTTAATGAGTAGCTAACTCTACTCAATGGCTTGGATCATTTTTACAGCCTATTTATACAGACATATCTTCCAGTTTGCTTTCTGTCAGGAGCACATATTGAAAAAGCTAAACAGAACTATATAAGAGAAGAATGTGTTAAGAGGGTAATTCTGAAGGCTATTTAGGGAAGGCTACATGTGTTTACTGTAAGGAATTGTCTTCTCATTTACTGTGACCAAAAAAAGTCTCATGTAGTCTCTTTCCTAAGTGTCTTGCTAAGAGCTTTGTTTAGGAAAGGTAGTCACTGAAGTTTAAGAAGTTAGAGTAAAAGGAATCTAAAAACCAAAGGAAAGAGGAGAAGGAAGGATTAAGGAAGAGAAGGAAGGAGAGAGACACGACAGACAAGAGGGGAGGGAGTCAGAAAGGAAGGAAAAGAAGAAAAGAACTGGAGTCCCCAAAAAGGCTATTTTCACTGTGCAGCAAGCAAAGTCTTGGAGCCTTCCTCAAGACTCACCTCCTGTTTGGAGCTTTCATTGAACTCTAGGACCCACGACCTTACCCATCCCTAACTCAGAGCCCACCTACTCTGCTGAATTTTATGTTTAACCCTGTACTATCTCCTTCTAGTTTTTTCCCTGGAAGGTAATCTTTGCCAGCTCCTAGAGAGCAGGACTTGCCTTTTTTGTGCCCCCCACCATCTCCAGCACAATATGAGCACATCGCAGAATGCCAAGAAAACAAATAAGTGTCAATGATCCAATGAAGGATTAGGTTTTTTGTTTGTTTTAAATTCCCTCATCTCGGTCAATTTT
Organism: Lutra lutra; assembly: GCF_902655055.1. Taxonomy (NCBI): domain Eukaryota; kingdom Metazoa; phylum Chordata; class Mammalia; order Carnivora; family Mustelidae; genus Lutra; species Lutra lutra. The sequence continues at coordinate 105,191,006 of NC_062285.1, forward strand.
ACCTTGATGCTTCTGGAAAAGGGTTTTTAATTTGGAATCCAATGGTCTTTGAGAGCAGGAACTGTAATCTCTACCAGGGTACCACACACTCCCGGTTGTACAGAAATTTAAATATACAGCACACACCCTGTGCTTGAACACACATTTATTTTCCCATGAAGACACTATAGATTTCGTTACATTTTAAATGAGGCATATAATTCAACAGAGGCTTCAAACTCTGTCATCAAGACTGAGAAAAAAGTTTGTTTAATACTGAGGAGCAAAAAATGCATGGTCTTTGAAGCAGTTTCTGTCTATAATGAGAAACTCTTCATTCTCTCCTTTGGCTGGTTTATTCTTAAACCATATTATGTAGGACCGCATACAGTGTTGCAAATCTCACATTTAATGTGCTGTCTCTAGGGGTGGTTAATAAGAATATTAATCCACATATTTCCAGTGCTTTATTCCTGTTTGCATTCTGCAATTTAGAAAATGCCTTAAAATGCAAGACTTATTTGGCTTTTTGCCAATCCTTGAAAAATTTTCCTTGTGTGTTTAAAATTAGCCATCAGCAGTCTAAAAGTAAAGCTTTGAGATAGATTCTTTTTCTTAGCATTTAACAGTAAAATTATTATTATTATGCCTGATGATCTAGAGAGACCGATTGTTTGGGGTAAACCTGGAAGTTGGTAAAAAGCTGCAGTGAACCTAACTAAGATTGAAGAAATCTGTAAGTTCCCCATAAGATGAATGATACAGATGTTCGTGCAGTGGTGAGGCACTCAGGACAAAACAGAGATACAGCAAAGGTAGAAAGGCTTGGAGTCACTGCCGAATTTTCGTAGTGGCCATAGCAACGGTATTACCTAGATCATCATCTTGAGGCCCTTGGCTGAAATACCTAAGACTGAAGTAAATGCATGAGTTTCTATTTCTCAGAGAGGAAAATGCAGCCCATCTCGTGAAAGAGATATGGATTTTTAGGTTGTTTCTTATTAAGATGAATGGGAATGGAACCTTCCAGATAATGCAGAGCTGACCTTAAAAGTGAAATCGAGGCAGAAGTAAAAAGCAGTGAGTTTTGCCCCAGATTCTATCTAAAACCCAATGAGTAAATCCACCAGAAGGTTGCCAGCCTAGGTAAGAACTAGAGCTGGCTACATGGGGATGTGGCAGGAGAGTCAGAGCTGAGGAAATGCAACCGAGTAGCAGACTGAAGGAGACATACCTGAGACAGTGCTGTACCTCAGAGACCATCCCTCTCTACTTGTACCTGTGCCCAACATCATGGCCGTGCGGGCCTTTCAAGCCACCTAACATTTACTGAGCACTAAGCAGGCGGGGGACTGAGTCAGGCATTTTAGAGATGAAAAAAACAAACAAACAAACAAAGTCCATTTAGAAGTGAGAACTTAGAATCAGGAAATCTAGACCGGGCTCCTCTTGGCCATCGGGCACTTTGTGTAAATTTTATAAAGCTTCTGTCCCGACCAGTTCATTCTGTAGGACTCATCTGTGTGATGAGCAGACTTCGGATTGGGGGGCATAAATGGGACACCCTGGGCTGCTCTTCAATAATAGTAAGATTTTCCCTTTCATAAAAGTACTGTCCTCAGCGACAATTGGCTCCATTAAAGAGAAGGAAATTTGGAGTGTCTGCTTTTTTCAAAAAAAGAAAGTTTATGAGGGCCTCTTAAATGAGTAATTTTTACAAATTTGTTTAGTGCCAAAGCCCCCTTGCAGAAAAAGAAATGACGTTTTTCAATCTTAGAATAACACTTTTATTGTAAAAAGGATATTTACTAGTCACTTTCATCAATAAATGTCCCCCTTAGAGCACTAAATCTGTACACAAGAGCACATGAAGCCGTGGAGATTCTATCTGAGAACACCCTATTATCCTCTAAGTACTGAGTTTGGCAAATTTAAGAAATTTACTTCTGAAAGAGTAAATAAGACCTGGTTTTTAGCATGTAGGATATAAATAGTAAGCTTCATGATTATACAAACTAAGCTTGGCCCTCTATTACAGCTCTGTAAAAAATGCCAGGCAAATAGATGTTCAATAAATATGTGTTTGATTAAATACTTAATTTTTTAAACTGCTTAACTTATCCCCACTCCTCATGAAAGAATGGCCCCTCCTGATAAGGGGAAACAGTTGTTTGGTTTCCCCTCCCCCCAACAGAAGACCTGCTAATGCAAATTTACTTCTAAATGGTTCTGAAATATCTTTTTGTGTTTTCAGCAAATGCCAGTACTTCATTTCATGAATCATCTACAAAGAGCTGAGTTTTAAGAAGTGAATTTCATGTGTAGAAAGGAGTGATATTAAAATGCTTTTGATATATTTATACAGATTTGGATTTTTCAAATAATACGTCTTTTTATACCAACCTCAATGATCCAATGTAGTCTACCACATAGTCCATATTTCTCACTGGGTGGGAGGGGCAATTTTAGCAAATGTACGTAGTATTTTTATTTAAAAATCTGTCAACATAGGGGCGCCTGGGTGGCTCAGTGGGTTAAAGTCTCTGCCTTCGGCTTGGGTCATGATCCCAGGGTCCCGGGATCAACCACTGCATCAGACTCTCTGCTAAGTGGGGAGCCTGCTTCCTCCTCTCTCTCTGCCTGCCTCCCTGCCTACCTGGGATCTCTGTCTGTCAAATAAAAAAAATTTTTGAAAAAAAAATCTGTCAACACAGACACTTTTGCTGAGCCTTGAGAAATAATGTTGAAATGAACTAAAGAAGAGGAATAGCATTGCAAGAAAGAAGGAATATGTTTGAGGAAGACCTGGGAGAGACCTGAGCAAAGAGCAATGAGTGATTCAGTGACATGTAGGTAACCTGAAGCCCACACCTTACAAGTAGAAATAGATGTGAAGGAAGCAGAAAACATACGGAAGAAGAAATGGCATGACTTGATCCTCAATCAGGCTTGGGAGAAAATTTTCCATATGGTTCCAAGATACAATAAGCACTAAGAGGGTCCACAGAAACTGGTTTGGTGAACAGGTTTGAGATGACAGATTCATAGAAAACATTCTGTAGGTAGTGGGAGATACAGTCCCAGTGTGTGTAAGAGGGGACAGAATGGATAACTGATATCAAAGTTTAAGGCATAGGAAAGAAGCCATTCAACAGTGAGTTAATGTGAAAACGAACAAGTGACTGAGAACTTTGACTAACAAATTCATTTAAAGACTTGGGAATGGGAAAGGAAAGAGGGAAAATGTCAGACCCATTGAAGACGATGCTGGCAAGGGCAGTAGGAACAGCAACGGAAGGAAATTTCAAAAAGGAATATGTGATCAAGATGTTCTCATACTACAGACAATATTGTTTGTGTTTGGCCACAGGAAAACATCATCCTTGTTGTCACAAATCACAGGATTTCCTTCTTTTTTTCCTTCTTTTTTATGACTGAATAATATTCCAATTGTGTATATATACTACATTTTCTTTATCCCTTGAACCATTCATAGACACTTAGGTTGTTTTTTTATCTTGACTTTTATGAATAATACTGCAGTGAACATAGGGGTGAATATACCACTGCAGATAGTAATTTTGTTTGTTTGTTTCCCTGGGGTATATACCCAGAATGAGATTGCTGGATTATATGGTAGTTCTATTTTTAATTTTTTGAAGAACCTCCATAGTCTTTTCCATAATGGCTATGCAAACTGATGCCTTGGCAAAACTGTAGGGGAGAATCCATTTCCTTGCCTTTTCCAGCTTCTAAACACAGTTACATTCCTTGGTTCATGGTTCTTTCCTCCATGTTCAAAATCAGCAGCATAGAATCTTCAAATCTCTAATTCTGAAACTCCTGCCTGTGTTTTTCACTTTTAAGGACTCTAGTAATTGCACAGTTCTATCTGGATATAATCCAGGACAACCTCCCCATTCTCAAGATCCTAAATCACATTTGCCAAGTCCTTTTTGCCATGTAAGGTAACATATTCATGGGTCCGAGGGGACAGCATGTGAACATTCAGAGGAATCCAAATTCTGCCTACCACAAAGTCTACGTTAAAATATTAGAAGCTAGTTAGCATTGACTTTGATTAATTTTTATGCATCAGTTTACCTTTGGGTTAAACAATGTGAGATTAATTTATTAACTGGAAAATGAAAATAACATTTTTAATGGAAAGCTTTTACACTAATCTATTATTCTCTGCTGAAAGGTCTTTAAGTTAAATGTTAAAATTCTTGTTATTAAAATTTCCATTTAGTGATAGTTGGGTGGCAATAACAATAAGCTAATAGTTTTCTGCCAATAGCAATATTTTGATGAGCCCATTTTTTTATTGAAGCCATACTTTATATTATGGAAATCACTTAACAGCATCTTTTGCTGTTATTTATTTTTACTGTTTTTTTAAATATAAGATGTTTTATTAAAAAGGCTTCAAAGCTGGGGCACCTGGGTGGCTCAGTGGGTTAAAGCCTCTGCCTTCGGCTCGGGTCGTGATCCCAGGGTTCTGGAATCGAGCCCCATGTCGGGCTCTCTGCTCAGCGGGGAGCCGGCTTCCTCCTCTCTCTCTCTCTCTCTCTCTCTCTCTCTCTACCTGCCTCTCTGCCTACTCGTGATCTCTGTCAAATAAATAAATAAAATCTTTAAAAAAAAAAAGGCTTCAAAGCTAAAGATTTTTTCCTTTGTATCCACTTAAAATATGTATATTTTTAACCTAATAATATAAAGCTATATTTGAATTTCTCAAACTATTGGATCTGTAGTTTTTCCTCCGTATAAAGTCTTTCCTGTATAAAATTGAAGGGATAATGAACAAAACCGCTATAAATATTAAATGAGATAATGTATGTACAACTGTAGCAGCTGCTAGCCCATATTAAGTAGGTCTTCCATCAATTTTTAGCCTAATAGAAAATATGAGATTTTTTTCACTCATATTGAAACATTTCTATAAATAAGAATGAATAGTTCTATAGATGGTGTTTCTTTGCCAACTTATCAAATTCTAAGTATTTGATTTCCACAGAATGTAAGATGAGAATTCAATTCAAATAACTCAATTAAAAATGGAAGTTTGTATTCCAAATATCTATTCAGTTAGACTTCCATGGTAGAGGTACACAAAAGGATAACCTTAAGATTTTTAAATTCTATCTGAAGATGCCAGTAGATTGTGAGGAAAATTCTTTGAGTTTCATATATACAATAGAGAATAGTTGAAGTTAGAAATTAAGCTACTCAGGAGATCAAACCTAGAATATGGTAGCAGTTTAAGAAATAAAAATCACCAAATTTTCTCAGTGGCTATAATTTACCTTCAAGTTGCACTGTTTAAGATTTCCTCCTGTAATCCTATGCCCCTATGTCTTTAACTCCTTGTGATTAAATAACGTTCCTGTGCTTTCACTATCTATTTCCTTTTTGTGAAGTTGTCAAATGACCTCTGTCTTGTCCTGTGTAATTTAGGAGACTTTTATGTAACTCTCTGAGAGACTATCACACAAGTCCGACTGGAAGAGTAATTTACGAGGTTCAAAATGAAGGGTCATTATTAATATCGTCTGGCCTGCAATGAATACATAGACTCTCTCGTTCATGCATGGCAGGGTTTCAGCTAGAGCACAAGAGGTAGAAAGTTTCAAATGAGGTGTTATGAATGATATCATTGGTTAAATAAATTTAATCTACATTTTAAAAATATGATCGTTTAATGAGATTAGGAAACCTAAGAAAACATGGTGTTTGGTGTGGGCTTATATATTACTTTCTGGTATTTCTTTGGCTAAAAACACAATTTCAGAAGTTGTGCTTTTATAGATCTTTAGGCTTACATTTATTAGCCAATCGTAAGTTAGAATAGGCATAGTAAGTATTCGACACTATAAAGCTAAACACAGAGGGACAGCAAAGAGTGGGTTTTCTCGTTTTCAGGAGACGTTTAGTGCTTCTACTTTATCAAAGTATTCCTGCCTTGTGTTCAGCAATCCTTGGTATTAATGTTTACGTAGGTAGAAGAAAATAGTACTTTTTCTTACCATTTCAGTGTCCAGTGTCTCTTCTTAATTACAGCAGGCAAATCTAATTATTTCTGATCAGTCTTAACAGTTGAACAATTCCTTTCTGGCCAAAGTGAAATCTTAAATATTTCCATTAGAGCTTTTTTATAACATATGCACATGGTATAGGATATACCAAATAAGAAAAGATAATAACTTTTAGTAGATGGACAACTGTAGCAGAAAAATGTTTTTATTTATTTATATATTCTTTATTGTTTTAAACAGAGACACTAAATCTGAAGCCTCTCATCAAAAAAATCACCTCTACCTCTCAATTTCCCCTAGCATATCAACTGAACTTCTGGTTTTTTTAGTATGTATGTATTATTGGGCCTGTTTTATATCCTCCCACATACTTTAAGTGTTCCACGTTACCCATAATACTTAGCGGTATTCCTTGAAAATAAATAGCTAACATCAAGTTCCCACTATGTGCTGGATGCCATTCTAAGCTTTTTGGTATATTAACTCCCTTAATTTTCAAAGGAAATGAAAGAGGTACCACTATTATCTTCACCTTATAAAGGAGGAAACTAATTCAGAACAGTTAAGCAATCTAGCTAGAGTCACACTGCCTGAAAGTGGCCAAGCCCAAACCAAAGCCTGGCTTCAGGGCCACTGAACATAACCCCTGCCCTGCCCCTGCAGACCTTGAGCAGGTAAATGTAATACTTTTGGGGGCAGGGGGAGTTATTATTTTTTTAATTAACATATGATGTATTATTTGTTTCAGGGGTACAGGTCTGTGATTCATCAATTTTACACAATTCACAGAGCTCACCATAGCACATACCCTACCCAATGTCCATCACCCAGCTGCCTCATCCCTCCCACCATCCTCCCCTCCAGCAACCCTCTGTTTGTTTCCTGAGATTAAGAGTCTCATGGTTTGTCTCCCTCTCTGGTTTAATCTTGTTTCATTTTTCCCACCCTTCCCCTATGATGCTGTCTTGTTTCTCAAATTCCTCATATCAGTGAAATCATATAATAATTATCTTTCTCTGATGGACTTATTTCCCTTAGCATAATACCCTTTAGTTCCATCCATATCATTGCAAATGGTTCGATTTCAGTTTTTTGATGGCCGCATAATATTCCAGTATGTATATATGCACCACTTCTTTATCCATTCACCTCTTGATGGACATCTAGGCTCTTTCCATAGTTTGGCTATTGTGGACGGTAAATGTCCTACTTTTAGACCTGGTGACTTTCAGAGCACCAAGTACTTCTTCCTCACCTTTATTACCATTATGATATTTTTTTTCTCTGGTTATTCAATTGATGCCTGTCCCTCCCATTATACCCAGAACATATCAATAGAGCCTCTAGTATTTAATAGACAAGTAATAGCAGCTAGTATTTATTAAGCTTTTACCATGTGCCAGGAAATGTATCTTATTTTAATCTTCAAGAAGTCTATGATACCGATCAGTTTACCTCCAACTTTGGAGATGAGGATACTGAGGCAGAGGGAGGTGAGAGGACTTGCCCAGGGTCATAGAGCTAATAAATGGTAGAGTCAGGATTTCAACTCCAAGGCCAAACTCCAGAGTTAAGCTCTGGATGAAGGAAGGAATGGATGAATGGACATATAGCTTGGAGGAAAGCATATTTGACTTATGTGCAGGGGTGAAGTGGAAACAGAAACCACCATCTGGGCAGAGGAGACGTGGGTACTATGACACAGAACAGGGTGCCTGGAATGCTCAATAAATATGAATTAACCAGTGGATGCCTTTGTAGCCCTTAGGTTAAAAGACTTTGCACACGCAATGTTTGTTACTAATGCCTTCTATCTTTTTCTCTTTCAGTGCCACCATGGGCCTTAATTGCCATAGCCATAGTCGCTGTCCTTTTAGTCCTGACCTGCTGCTTTTGTATCTGTAAGAAATGTTTGTTCAAAAAGAAAAACAAGAAGAAGGGAAAAGAGAAGGGAGGGAAGAATGCCATTAACATGAAAGATGTGAAAGACTTAGGGAAGACCATGAAAGATCAGGTAATATCTTCATTCCATATTACTTCTTTGATGATTTTATTAAATATTAATAAATGGCTTATTATTTTATACCAGATAAGTATAGAAGTAAACAACTTCTGGACAGATGTCACTGTTGTCAAAAATGCTTTGCGATCCTTTCCGTCATTAGTCAACATCCCAAAGTGCAATGAAAACATTTGGTAGTGTTTTCCAGACTCCTAAGCATCTGACCCAGAAAAGGGCATCGATGACTGGCAGGGCCATCTTGACAGGCCCAGCAGACTGGAATGATGCCTGAGTATTTGGATTACATCTGCTCAGCCACCCTTAACCGCATTTAGAGTTAGAGAAACAAAATGGAGAGTATCTGAAAGCTTTCCCTTTTGGGCATGGTACCTTTCTCACATTACCACTATTCATAATCACTGTTAAATCACCCATACTTGTGGCCCTTTGTCACAGTAGATGAAAATTACCATTCCTATAGATCTAGCCTCCTTGATAATGAGCGCTCAGGAAGAGTGACCTAAACAGTGAGTTAGAAGAGAGAGAATTACAAGTTAGTCCTCAAGAACAGTGCATAATTTTAAGGCAAAATCCTTGTTTTGATAGTTAGGGACAGTGAAACCACAACACAGGTTATGGAACCCATCCAGCTGGGTTATGTTCCAGAGCTTCAGGAAGCTATTCGGTTGTTCTTTACATCATTGTTTATTTTAATTAAATTAACTGGATGATTTGGTTCAGAATAAAGTTTATTATTAATAGTTATTATTAAATGCCTCATTATTTTTGAATCATTTTCATAGTGGAAAATGTTAAATTAAATGTTCTTTAGAACATTCATTTTAATTCATTTTAATAATGTAAATGTAGAGCTTTTTCATAGAAAGAACACTTTCAATTTGTTTCTATTTGTTTCCTTTCAAGTAATTCAAGTTTTATTTATTCTCAAATAGCAATACATATTAACAATTTTTTTGTAAATTCTTCTAATATTATTAAGTACTATTACTTGAACTCTTAAATAGGTAAATCTCCGTAAGAACAGTTTAGTCAAGGAGGGCATTTTTAGCACATTTGCGTAGTTTCCTAGTTTACTACCCATTCAGGGCACCGACCCCACTCCCTGGCTTGATATTTAAATACTTTTTCTCTAAGATACTGTAGTGTCTAATGACAATGGTTTTAAAAAGGCTCTTCTCCCTCACTCAACTTTCATTTGGTTTCAGAGACATAGGATGTAGGCAGTGCCTGCACTCATGCTCAGAGACTTATCCTGGGCTCAGAACAACAAGGTTTACATTCTTCTTAGTCTCTAATCACAGCCACAGAAGTGTGTGTGCCCACATTCCATCACAGACAACTAATAAGGCTTTTTCTCTTTAGTTAATTTGTTACATTTAAAAACTACAATTAGTAGTAGAAACATGCCTTGCTTTATTTCAACATTTTCAATTACAAGCAGAACTTGACAGATTTCTTTCAACAGTTTATTGGGAGATTAGGTGTAGGAACAACGTGCTAGATGGACAGGGACTGAATAATCTGCATGTGAATTTCAGATATATCTATGCAACCATTTGAAAATATGGCCTTATCATTTTCGTACCCATAATATAATGCGAATGTGATTTTCCCATATCCAAGAATTAACAGTTAAAAGCACTAAATAATGTTAAATTATAACTACAGCATTTTTTTCCTAGCATAAGGTATTTGTTTTCTTCTTTGTGGAATTTGTTCTGTATGATGTAAGATTGTGATTTATAGTATAGTAGTGGTATTTATTACCCCTGTAATAACCTGGATAAATGACCAAGATCTCAAAATACTACATACAGAGAACTGATGGTGATTAATTTTTCAGTGATCATCTATTCCTTTGGATGTGAGGAGAAGAGAAAAATGAGTCAAATAAGGAAATACTAGTAGGAACTCAGTGATAGTTTATAGTGAGTGATCTATTATAACAAAGTATTTGGGATCTCAACCACTCACAAAGATCTCATCATTTTAAGATTACTTGTCTATGTAGGATTTTACAGATCTTAGTTTATGAACAATTAAGTATAAAAAATAAAATATAATTTGGACAAGCAAAAATAGGCCTCATCAGTAAACAGTTACATAGTAGCTTATACTACTTTTAAGGCATGTGGTAGTAGCTAAAGATGGGTTCTATTGTTTCACGAAGAGGACGGATGAAGAAACAAAATAGCTTGTACAGTTTTAAGATGTGCATCCCATGGGGACCATTCAATCATCCAACTTTAAAAGAGCACAGGTTTTGAAATTCAGTAATATTCCTAAATGATTACATTTTCAGAATATTTTAAACAGTGTATTGATGTGAGCATGAGGAAAACAAACACAGTCTATGCCTCTCATCTAAAAACACAACAAAAAAAAAATTTCGATTAAAAAAAAAACAAACAAACAGATGTGAGAGGCATTTTAGACATGATTTCTTAAGGTACATAGGCTCTGGGGCAGCCAGTAGGTTTTCACCATTTCAACCTATGTAAGAATGGACAGAAATTCAAATTCCAATGATCATAGCTACCTGTCTCTATATTAAAATTTTATAATAAAGAGTTTTAGAATTCCATAATGACAACAAACTAACTAGTAACAGTGTATTCATACAAGGTAAGATTTATACAAAAAGGTTTTGTTTTCGTTTTTAATTCCTGAAAGCTTGAGAACACTGAAAATGCAGAGGGACAGTATCAATTTGCAAAGTCCTAGGTCTGGAAAGGTCATTTCTCCATGGTTTTTACTAATATGTGTGGATATTTTAATTTTCATTTCTTCCTTCTATGTCCTCCTTATCTGTGTTATGTCTCATGACTGTTCTGGACTGCCCCTTGCGGTAGGTTTCCTCTGCTCTTTAGAAACCCTCGTCAACGCTCGGATACATTTAGTGGCCTGGCAGCTGGGGCTCCACAGCTCAGGGTGTACCATTCTGACACACATCAAGAGGCTGAACTAAATTGATTTTTTTTAACGATAAAGGGTTCTCATTTTAAACATTACTAACTGATTAAATAGAACAGTATTAGAAAGCTCAAGTTTTTAGAAAGAAAATTCAGCCCCTGTGCTACCTTTAGTAAGTGTGCCTTATCCAATCCAAATCTGAACAATTTCACTTAGAACTTCCCCCTCAGATGGTTATAAATTATGCACCTTTTGAATTTTGAAGGAAGCCAAAAGTATGGATACTACATCTTTGAAATTTAAAACAAGATCTGATGTTCCCAACACATAGCTTTCACTCCCACAGTTTAGCAAACCATCAAAACTGCTGGGCTTACAAGCTTTTTCCTCTGTTTTTTGTTGAGGGGAATGGGGGTAGGTAGAGGGGTACTGCTCTTGAGATGTTATAATAGCTACTGATTTAATAGGTCTGAATTTAATGTGATGGCACAGAAGACATTCTGCTTAAGCTTCAGGACAAGAATAGACTTAATTACCTCGGTGATGAACAGTGGCACTGAGAAATTATCAAAAATTTAGCCCTATTTCATACAGAATAATTGCAGAGATGGTCCTGCACCTTTTATTAGGGCAAAAACCACTTAGGAAGAAGGAGATTTAATATCTCAGCTATTGCAAATTGCACTGAGCTGAATCATGATATGTAAATTGTCAGTTCTGAAAGAGACTTTTGAAAAAGGGTTTTAATCCATGAATTTTTTTTGTAATTATGATAGAATAACATATAGAGTTTTCAGATGGAATTATGTACTACATAGCTTGCTATTATTTTTAAAAACTTAAAATCTTACAGGGAGGCAATTTACCAAGGCTGTAATTTTCTAAGCACATCTATGGGAGTGTTAAAGACTAACAGACAGCTGAGGTTTTGAAAGGGCAAGGTGACTTCACTGCCTCAGCTCCTCTAATTAAACTCAGTTGTCTTTTCTGGTCACTTTACTAGCTTGTTCCCTGTAATGACCTATCCCCCCACGCAAGTTAAAAGATTAAATTTTTAAGTAATTAAATTGTTTCCTGCCTTGGGTTATCAGGAAACCAACATTTTACTCTTCAGGAAAACATTTCAGTATAAATTTTCCTACACAGATGTAATGATGGTAATTTTTGATTTTCCGAACTCATTGTAGGCTCCTGAATATTTTCAAGAAGCACAGCAAGGGAGGCACCTCCAACTACAGCTCAACTCTGTTTATATGCTCTTCCCACCCAAATGAGTTCTATTGATATAATGCCACCAAGTCTCAGTTTTTGGGGGGGGGATCAAACCGGAGTTAGCAGAGTAGAGCCTAACTGGGAAATCCTGTCCATTTCAGTACCATTTTGAAGCACCAGAAAGAGTCTACGTGTAAATGAACGAGTGAACAGTAGAGCTTTCTCTAACCAAACAAGAAAGACCACATAATCTGGAAGATGGGAAGAGGCTGGGTGATGGCACTGTAATCTGACAACTCTTGCCTTTCTGAAATCTGGTTATACTTCAGCATTTGACTGATTTTCAGATTTAACTTTCTGACAAGAGTTAAAATTCTTTTATCACAGATATAAAGCAGTCTACCACACTGCATTTTCTTGACTTCTGTGGGATTCTATAGTCACACACACACACACGTGCAAAAAGCAACAAAAATGCCATAACCAAAAACCAGGGAAGAAGATTTATAATATATAACAGAAAGTTGAGACCACTAAAATACGAAGAGTGTCTAGAAATCAATAAGACCCAAACATAGTAACAGAAAACTTAGCAAAGGATATATACCAGCAGTTCCCAGACAAATAAATACAATCGGTTATTATAAAGATTTTCAAATTTTTCCACCTCACTAGCAGTCAGGGAAATGTAATTTTATCATTTTTAATTTTGAATAACTACACCTAGTTTTAAAAATTATTTTTCCTAATTCTCTGAAGCAATAAGAATGTATATCCCTAGAAACAAACCTTACCTAATATTTATAATCTTTATAGCCTTTAATTTTTTTTCAGCAAAGTTTTTGTACTTCATGGGGAAATACATTATCTATTTTCATTTTCAAAAAAGAGGAACATTGAGTATATTTGATGAAATAATGAGCTTTCTAGTATTTCATTTCATATTACACTTAAGTTTTAGATCATAAAGAATATTCTGTTGGCCCAAACTGAGTTGAGAGTTCAGAACCAAGATTTTTGTTCATTGATACAAAATAAATCTTAATGATTCCAGTTTGACAAAATTGCAAACGTAACTGCTTTTATTTTTTTTATCTCAAATAGACCCATAAATCAATTTAATTCAGCCTAGCTTTCTGTGGAGCTGTTATAAAAATAAAATGGTAAACTTCAACTAGAAGTGGGGTAGATTTTCCTCTGAACATGCATTTGCTGGTGGCATGTTTTTTCCACTTTTTCCATAACCATTATAAATGTCTATGTAAAACACAGGAAGTTAAAATTCTTTGAGAATCACGTACTCAGCTATCTTTCTCATAGGAAACAAAGCAAGAAAAGGCCACGCATTTCATCTAAGTTCTCCACTGCATGTAACGATGATGTTTTACACAATGCTGAGCTTAGATCTCTTTAAACTACATGAATGTGAAATCTGGCCTGGTTAATAGCATGTTTATCATACTTCTGAAAGAAGCAGTCTTACCAAAGCCAAACATGAAACCAAGTCAACATTTTCTCTGCACCAACTTGACATTTTTTGCTTGCCACATTCCGAGGGGCTTTTCCATCGCTTCCATATTGCTTGCTGACTGGGGAAGAAAATTCCGTGCACAAGTGGAATTTTAAAAATGTATAAGCAGCAAATGTGAATGTGTGTCAGACAAATGGATTTCCAGCATCTTAGTGCTTGCTTCTAACAGCTTGGAAGTATAACCACAGGCCCAGGTTGATACGAGTTTCAACGAATTCACCTGAATTCACATATAATTCATTTCCCTGCTCCTAGGCTCTAAAGGACGATGATGCCGAAACTGGATTGACTGATGGGGAAGAAAAAGAAGAACCCAAAGAAGAGGAGAAACTGGGAAAACTTCAATATTCACTGGATTATGATTTCCAGAATAACCAGGTCTGAAGGGGGTGGGAAAGGACTTCTAATTCCATGACGTTTTCTGAAATTACCAAGTAGAAATTGAAGCAAGATACTTCTTAAAACATTCCGTTTGCTCAGAGGGGAAAATGCAATTATCAAAGCTATTGATGAAATCATTTCGGAGTGCAGGCAGTCCCCTACTTGCTAATTTAACTTCTGATAATTAGAATTCACAGTATTCAACCGATTACATCTACTTATGGCACTTACAGCAGGCAGGCAGAATACAAATGAACTTGCAAGGAGCAGTCCGATTCTGACAGCTCTCATCAGCCCATCAGCCTGAGCTATGGCAATCTCCCTTGGAATTCATGGAATTCGATCTTGTTGAGGTGAACCACCATTCAACCAAAGCTTTAAAACAAAACCTGTTTGATAAGGAATCAAAGATGAAAAACTGCCTGCCTCCCATGAATTTCAAAGGCAGGAATGCCTTATCATGATACTAGGTAAAATTCCTAGCACCCAGGGGAGGAGAAAGACCAGCAACTTGATTTCTAGTGCCTGTGATTGCTGCCCCAAAACTGTTAAGGAACTCAAGGCAGTAACAAAACACTCCTGCTTTCAATTCTCAAAAAAACTTAGATGTGCCACCTAGATGGATGATAATATTACTACCTTTTATTAACTGCATTATAGAGGTAGTTCAAAGGAAAATGTTTAAAATCTCTACATTAAAAAAAATTATAATCATAATTAAAAAAAAAAAAAAACCCTTCTAAGGACACATGAAATTGACCATGTCCCTTTACCTTCTGATTTGTCAAATGAAAAAGCTAGGTAAGAATTAGTGGAGGGGCACCTGAGTAGCTCATTCATTTGAGTGTCTGACTCTCGATTTTGGCTCAGATCATGATCTCAGAGTCCTGGGATCTGCCAACATTGGGTTCAGTGCTCCAAGGCAGGAGTCTGCTTGAGGATTCTCTCTCTTCTGCCTCTTGGGCCCTTCCCCCACCCACATTCATGACATGGGCTTGTGCGTACACTCGCCACACGCTTGTGCGTGCTCTCTCCAATAGATAAAATCTTTAAATAAATTTTAAAAAAGAAGAATTAGTGGTATCAGCTGAATAAGAGATGGGGCTCTTAAGAATCTTTAGGACAATGTCCTTGTCTGGCAAAGTGAATTTAACTATTTTGTTTCACCTTTTTGGATGAGGAAAAAGTGATACATGTTAATACATTTACTTCTAATACAGCTTGTGTTAATTATTTCATTGCTGTTGAAATAATGATGTTGATGAGAAATGAACAATACATAAAACACCAATACTCAGCTCTGACAACTAAAGTCCAAAGTCAGTAACACTGTGAGAGTTCTATGTAGTTGCAAGAATTCTGGGTGTTATTTAGAAATCAACAATTTAAATAATGTCTTCACTTTTTGAATTTCCAGAGGGTTCCTCATGAAGAACGTACTGATAAGCTCTATCATACTAAAAAAATTTATTTGATCAGCTTCATTTCAGCCCTGACTAGTTATTTTATAATACATTCTAGAAAGCTGCATTTTGGTTACAGATACAAGTTTATAGGTACGGATTTATACACATTTATAAATATACCATTTATAGTTAATTAAATAGGGCATTTGAGATCACTTCTATCCCAGCTACCAAAATTTGACAATCAGGAGTTGGTCAAGAGCAAAACTTCCTAATAGTTACATATTCTGACGAAGATGAGGGTTAACATTAATATGTAACATTTTTTCCAGAAACTTAACATGACTTTATATACATATCCAGTATATATTTTTTTTTACTATTTTATTCTACTTTCATATTATCCAGTAGAAATCTAGTGGTATATCATCCTGGTTAGTCATAATTTTGAAACTTCTAAGTTAGCTGGAATACTTTAAGTATCATTTTATAAAGCATCTTTAAGAAAATACCACTGATTTTTTTTTTTACTCAAATATACTAAGTGCTTTTGCTGTTCTCCTTCTAGCAAACACCAAATTTTTAAGAAGGTATTTCATTCTGAAGATCTAGAAGATCTAGCTGATGAAATATTTTTTAGTTCATATGCATCGATCTTTCCAAGTGTTCTCGGCTAATCTATGAACTGATTCTTCTGAATCATGAAAAGATACAGCCTGAGGAATTTTATACATGAAGCTGTAATCAAATATACATGTTTGCTTACAGAAACTGAATGTCAACCCTAAAGTGCTCTAAATGAGAAGCGGTCATGGCATGGGGGGAAAGCTCAAGCAAAAGAGGGGGAAGAGGGTTAGAAGCAATGACACACCTTATCAACAAAATATCCAAAAATCTTAAAATATATATTATCTAGGTTTAAGGAGTTTAGGTCATAGCACTAGTGCATTCTCTGCCCAAAAGCACATTCATTTCAAAAAGTGAGAAGGAGAAAATAGAATCTTGCTTATTCACATTGCTATCTAAAGGCAAATTCCAAATACCAACTTGGCAAATCAACAGACTGTTTGCTTTACTAATCATGTCTTTATAATATGAGGCCTATGTTAGCTATTCTTGTACCATCTGTATTTTGTACACCTGCAATCCAGCGCTCTTACTGACACTCACTAATATACTAAGCATTAAAATGGAAACATCAGGGGCGCCTGGGTGGCTCAGTGGGTTAAGCCGCTGCCTTCGGCTCAGGTGATGATCTCAGAGTCCTGGGATAGCGCCCCGCATCGGGCTCTCCGCTCAGCGGGGAGCCTGCTTCCTCCTCTCTCTCTGCCTGCTTGTGATCTCTCTGTCAAATAAATAAAATCTTTAAAAAATAAATAAATAAATAAATAAATAAATAAAATGGAAACATCAGTCATTCAGAGCATTGGTCCTGGTTAAAAACTGAACTAGCCAAAATGCTCTCTTTACAAACATGATGGGTCAGTTTTATAGAAAATGAATGTGACTTTTTTTTTTTTTTTTTTAAGGAAGTAATAGCATTTCTACTCTATCTGGCTAAAAAGGCACAGACTCAAATGTTTCAGCCTGATGTGAAAAGCTGTAATGTAACTGCATTTACTGACACGTATATATCTTGTATAACCTTGATTAAGAGTCTACTTTTGTTTCCCATGTGAATCTAAACCAGTCTGTTGATACAAAACATCTGATGACAGAGCATCTGGAAGAGTCCACTCACATGTTTTATTTTCTTCCCCAAAACAGTAACAATGCCAGCCTACACTCACAGTCCTAAAACAGGAATGTATCACTGAGAAAACAGACATGGAAAAATCTCAGTATTTGAAAAAAAAAAATCAGAAACGAAGTCACTTAGCATAACAAACCGTATCTGTAATTTTACATTCATTTATGTAAAGCTGAAATTATACTTCTTTGATTCTATGCCCTAGATTTAATTTCAGAATAAATAATAATTTTACTATAAGTTAAAATAAGAAATAGGCAGCATACAAATAAAGGTCAAATGTGATAGAAACTTGCTCATCTTATTTTTATCTCAAAATGCTACCCAATTTCCAAGAAATTCCTATTTTGCTGGTCTGAAGCTTTGAGCGCAGAATAAACATTTCCTACTTTATAATCACAGACTTGTTATTGTTTAACAATTTATTTCCACTTACAAATCATGCCCTCGAAAGGAAAATAATGCACGAGGGCCTTTAACAACTGGAAAGTTATTTGATTGCAGCTCTTTTGCAAATATAAATTCCATATTTAACTGTAATCAGCAACCTTTTAAAAGCCTCTTTTGTGCTTAAAACCAGGCTTCCCAGAGCCTGTATCTGTCATAATTGGTTTCTGAAGTCTATATGGCTTGTTTCATTTGCCTTCTGTGTTTAGATTGATAAGAGAAATAGTTTATTAAAAGCAAAGAGGAAGAGAAAGCGAGAGATCATAATACGCAACATTGCAAACAAGTCAATCTTGTCCAAAATGTCCACCAATGCTTGTGTTTGCTCTATTCTGTTTCTCATTTCAGCTGCTGGTAGGGATTATCCAAGCTGCTGAGCTGCCTGCCTTAGACATGGGGGGCACATCTGATCCCTATGTCAAAGTGTTTCTGCTGCCCGATAAAAAGAAGAAATTTGAGACAAAAGTCCACCGAAAGACCCTTAATCCTGTCTTCAATGAGCAATTTACTTTCAAGGTATTTCTTTCTTTCTTTCTTTCTTTCTTTCTTTCTTTCTTTCTTTCTTTCTTTCTTTCTTTTCTTTCTTTCTTTCTGTACCTACTAATGACTTCTCTGTGGTTTTCAAGACCAATCTCATCCTGACACATACATAGATGTGCACATAGCCCCTTGATCAGAGGCTCACAGAAGAGTCTATTCAGAATATTTAAAATTCTTAACTTCAGTCCGATGAGGATTCTATATTGCATTTAGATGTGGTCAGAGTAGGATTTAGCTCAGCCATTTCAGAACAGAATATAGCCTGGGAGATAACAAGACTGTCATTCACGTCTCAAAAGGGAGGTCGACTAGGTAAGCCAATAGACTTGCACATGTCCCCCTCTCTAAAATAGAGCCCAAGCAAGAATGAAATCATTCTTTCTCTAAGTCTCGAAGTTCCTGAAAATAAATCACTATCACAGAACCAAGTAAACTGTGTTCCACTGTTTAAATGGTAGCAATTGGCTTTACTCTCGTTGTGAAATTCTGTGTATACACAGCCAATCTGAGCACACCGAAACCATTCTTAACTATCAATAAAAAGAATAGGAATCCCTTGTTTTTCAGCATTTCTAGCCTTTTTCCCCCTCAATGGTCATCTCTTCCCTAATGGTCTTCATCTTATTGAGACACCTCAGGTGACAAACAATAACCAAGGGAGATTCTGGCCAAATGATAATGACTGGACAGGAAAACGTGCTCAGTGAGCCTCGGGCATCTCTGCATATATACAGTCCCATAGCTCTTGCCTCGAAGTCATGCACAAAAACAGCACTTTCATAGCTCTCTTTAATATGTGAAAAAAAATGTAAATGCATTACTTAAAATAATACATTTCTGAAAAATGAAAGGTCTGTGAATATGCCAGCAGGCGGATTCAGAACCCCTCATCTATCAGCCAGCCTTCGCGACAGCATGTGCCTCATGTTGGCAAATACTGCGTAGGAAATAAATGGATGAAACTGAGGGCATGAGTCATTTTCTCAAGCCCTGTTTCCAATTTCACAAAAGAGCAGTGTCTTTCCCTTCACTCTGAAATTTGAGGTTTTAAGACAAAAAAAGTCTCCAATGTCTTGTCAGTAATCTTCTCTTAAAAAACTACACTTTTCTATGCCCAGAGAGTTTGTTTAGAGTCTCAATGAAAACATTCTGAAACTACTCAGCTTATGAAGAACTAATCACTATGGCCAAACCACCACAAAACAAAATGAAAATAAAATAAAATTCTGCAAATGGTAATCACAGTCATACTATTTGACTATATTTTAATCTTAATTTAGGTCAGGAGTTTCTAACAACGATTTAGGAAGCAGAATCTTAAATTATTTGAAATACGGGGGGGGGGGGGCCTTTATTTTGAGTTACCTGTATGTTAATTTTAAAAATGTGTTCCTAAAATTTGATGAGGCATGTTTAATTATTAAAATTTTTAAATTGTCTATAAAATTTTGTCAGGTTGCATTTTATTTCAGGAATGTTAATCAAACCATAAATCGATACGAAGTATATTATATTTTGATACACTTAAGAACCATGATGCTGTTTTGAGAATGGTTAATTTCGCCAGTGGATGTTATAGATTATGCATCCTGAAATGCCAATGGACAAGTTGTTCGAATAGAAGCACAACAGTTTTAAGATGATAGGCTTTAAAACTGAGTTCAAGGGGTGCCTGGGTGGCTCAGTGGGTTAAAGCCTCTGCCTTCGGCTCAGGTCGTGATCCCAGGGTTCTGGGATCGAGCCCTGCATCAGGCTCTCTGCTCAGCAGGGAACCTGCTTACCCCCTCTCTCTTTCTGCCTGCCTCTCTGCCTACTTGTGATCTCTGTCTGTCAAATAAATAAATAAAATCTTTAAAAATAAATTGAGTTCAAATCTGCTTGACATGAACTTGACATCCCCAACCTAAATGCTACTTCTTTTCCTCCAAACTCCCAGCTAAAGGAACTAATCATTCAAGAAACAAATACAGAAGGCCTACTATGTCAGCCCTGTGCTAAATGCCTCACATGTTTTCCTTCACTCAGCCTCAAACAACCCTATGAAGTGGACCCTATTATCATCACTATTTGGTAAATGAAAAGTGTGAAGTTGGTTAACTTGCCCCAGGCCCTTCAGCTGGAAAGTGGGAAAACCCAGGCCCTGGCCTACCTAACCCCAAGTCCAGGTTTTTTCAACTAATGTTATTTCAAAAGAATCACACACACAAAAAAAAACTAATAAAATTTTTTTTAAAATCCAGAGTGATTTTGGAAATAAGATGAAATTTCTGGAGGTTATCCCTATTCTAAAATTCATCTCTTCCTTTGAAATTCAGCTATTGGGAAGGGTTTTTTTTTTTTTCCTCCCAAAATGAAAAATGTATTGTTCCTCTTTTTTAATCAAAGTATTTTAATCAGATTCCAAATAGATGACAAATGACAAAAAAACCTCCTGAAAAACTGTAAATTCTTAAACATATACAGTCAAATATGCTTCCTTCCCCTTCCCTTAATATACAGAATTCGTAGAGAAATGTTTGATGGAGCAAAGACAATCATTTACACTGATAAATAAAAATTGATCAAAACTTCAATACAAGTCTAAACAATTTCTTAATTAGGCATTTCTACCCAGTTA
The DNA here is from genome assembly GCF_902655055.1 of Lutra lutra. Lineage (NCBI taxonomy): Eukaryota > Metazoa > Chordata > Mammalia > Carnivora > Mustelidae > Lutra > Lutra lutra. The sequence goes on from NC_062285.1 coordinate 105,211,843, forward strand.
CTGAAGTGTAGCTTACTTAGATGGCACTACTCTCCCTGAATATTAAAAATGTCACTAATAAAATCCCAACCCATAGCATCTGTCCCAGATTCATCTGAGCAGCTGGAGAATTCATCAGTTCTTGGCCTTTTGCCACAACTCATCCTAAAAAGTGTCATACCTAAGAATGAACTTCAAGATCTATATGATAATGCATCTCTGATATTCAAAACATCCATTTTCTAGTCAGTTCCTGTCAATCAGTAAATTATTTTAGGGAGTAGGTAAGGCAACTTGTGAATTTCATTTCAATCCCTTCTGACTTCTAGCAGATCTTTTCATAAATCACTGCTCCATTCAGTTGTTCCATCCAAATGGCTTGAAAGAGTTAACAGATTTTTTGAAACAAGTGTTCTACCTCAAATAACTATACCCTGACAAGATAACTGATAACAATAACAAAATGTTCTACAAGTAAAACTTACACAGTCAAGTGCAATTAGCCTGGTTTATTCTTCTATCAAACAAATTCCCACCAGATCATTCTAATCATTCAAAAGATGAATATTTAAGTGCCTACTGTGTGCCAACACTATTAAACCTTAAGGTGATTATAGCATGACTAATAGTAAGACTCATTATCAATAATACAATAGCTTCTAGAACTTTAGGATAAAGTGATGACTATGGTTGAGTCCCCATTGTCTCCCAATTTAGCTGCAAGTAGTTATTCAAACAAATTCATTTTTTAAAAAGTACAATTATCCCACTTTTGTTTATCCAATTAAGTATCAAAATTAAACACTATGAACAAGTCACACATTTTCAGCATTTTTGTGACCAGATTCTTATCCTCCTCCCTTTTTATTTAGGTACCCTACTCAGAATTGGGTGGCAAGACCCTGGTGATGGCCGTGTATGACTTTGACCGTTTCTCTAAGCATGACATCATTGGGGAATTTAAAGTCCCCATGAACACAGTGGATTTCGGTCACGTAACTGAGGAATGGCGCGATCTGCAGAGTGCCGAGAAGGAAGAGGTAAGGAAAACATTAGCATTTCTAATACCACAAGCTGTACTCGCCAGTTGCTCCCCACATAATAACCTATTGAAAGAATGTCTCTGCACACGATGATGTGGGCCTCCAGCTGCTGACAGCTGGCAAAATAGGGTTCAGGGATTGATAGCATAACCTCATTAAAAAGCACACAGGTCTTCTGGGTCTTATTTGAAAGAAAAGAGAAAGATTTGCGCGCTGTGTCTATAGATAATTCCCTGGACACACACACACGCCCACTATCTGCTTCCAGAAAGCTTCCAAAATGCCAGACACGCACACATCTACTTCTTTAAAAGGACAGTGAAAAATCATCTTATTCTTTGTATTTTTCCACAATCATTTTGTGTTTTCTACATAGGTTATGTAGCTATTAAACAGAAATCAAATAGCACTTTCCCCTCGATTATGACTGCGTATCACAGACCGTTCATTGTTTCTCTACAGATATCGGAGTATGATGGGTGGAACATCAAATATAATTCACAAAGGCTGATATTAAATCCATTTTTTAAATGACTCACATTTTTAGAGTACTCTTCACATTGTTTTTTCCCCAGTTTTAACAGTTCAGCCCAGAATTTTTCTGTGATTTAAAAAGGGAAGTTCAATATCCTTAGTGCATTTAAACTACATAATAATCAATTCTATTTGATTATGCTATGCCTGCCTAGCGTTTTTCTGTGCAAATGTTTCAACAGGCCAATATCAGAAAGGCAAACAACTCTAACTTCTCTGAATTCCTAAAGCAACTCCTTTTCCAGCCATTTCTGGGGTCCTGACCATCCCTTGGGTGATTATAAGCCCAAGGGATTGTCAACAGCCTCCTTCAGGATTTCTAGGATTGTGTCAAGTGTGATCCCTTTGGGGCCACCAGGGAGATGAAATAGAGGCCCAAGCCCTCAGAGAAATTCAGCCAAGCCCATTACCTGGGAGCCCTCTCAATCTGAGATTTTCTATGACCTATGTAACTCAGTGAGGTTTTAGAACAGGTTTGTTGATTGCTGTACTGCAATCGAATCTTATTAGTGCTCTAAAATTATTATGTGGTTGTAAAAAAAGGAATAAAAGGTATTTGAGCTGAGCTCTGCTTTCCTTTTGGAAAGAAAAATATATAACTTAACCAAGTATGTTAGTCAGAATTAGATTCGTGGATACTGAGATCAATTTAGCCCCACTGTGGATATTATTCAAAAACCACATAAGGATAATATTGAGTTTTTAAATTTTGTTATTTTTATAAGTAGTTCTTCTCTTTGAGTGCACTAGTATCAATATTAAGTCCAACATGTTTGAAAAAAATCACTTGATCATAATGTTTCTAATTATTGAGCAAAGTAATGAGCTGTTTCATTGAATTTTTAAATTTTGTTGAAATGTTTTACTTTATAAATTCCTTGCAGTTGGGGTGCACAGTGGGACTAAAACAAATACTTATTAATGGAAAGGTTTTTTATTAGCTGAATGGTTAGTGGTTAGCCTGTTGGGTATCAGAATATGACCCAGTCATCCTTCACTATAGTTACCTGTCCAGAGTTCATACTGCTCACCTTCACCTGATAACTATCAAGTGGTATGATATTCCAAGATCATACTTACCTGGGTTTCTGAAAAGTTGGCAAATATTTTTGCCTGAGTTAAGAAAATGTTTAAGAAAAAAAAATAAAGAAAATGTAAGCCATCTAGTTCTCCTCTTTCGAAAATTCTTTGAATATGAACAGAGTTTTAGACTTGGCAATAGGCCGACAGGCTTGGCTCTAGACTCTAACAGAGTAGATAGACTGACCAAAAAGAATCACATTTTTCTCTTCACCCCCTTACTTGCTCTCTTCTTTCTCTCTCTTCTATTTCCTTCTTTCTTCTTCCATGTCTTCTCTCCCTATCTATGACTTTTGTAGCCCAACTCATTCAAAAATATTATGTGGATATTTACTATATAGCACTACATTTCTAGAACTGTGTAAGTACTAAACAAAGTGAAATGGGTAGCCCCTGCTCCGGCTTTCATGGTATATAGTGTGGTCTCCTTTTCCTTCCTCATGCCAATCTTTGTGTTACTCATTGTCAGTGACCCTGGTTTTAGGAAAAAGTCCTGTCTGAAAATCAAACACTCCTGGGTTTCAATTCTGACAAGTCCATTTACCAGATCAGAGAACTTGGACACACTACTTAAGCTCTCTAAAATTCAGTCTGTTGATCTAGAAAGTGTTTTACCATTATCTACCCCTTGTCTTACAGATTAAGTAGGATAGAGTATTAAGTGCCCAGCAGAGAGCCTGGGATGTGGTAAGTGAGCAATGAGCAAGAGATCTCCCATTCTTTCTTCTTGGCCAATCTTTTCTGTGTTCTTTTACTTTGTTTTTACCTCCCTATTCAATCTGGCCTTTTCCCTCTATCCAAATCTACTTCTCTCTTCTTTTTCTCACCACCATTCTACTTACTGAATGTCTCTGCAAGTTTTTAATGGGAAATAATTATACAACTGCATTTTGAAACTCTTGAGCCTTTCCTCTTTGATATCTACTTGGGAATAGGAATTTTTAGTTTGAAGTTGAGTGACTATATCCTTTGATCATGATATAGGAAGCCTCATAAAACAGATGTCTAGCTTATAAAATATCTCTAGATGACTACAACCAGGTGTAAACTTTCTCATAATAAATGAAGTAAGCTTCCAATCACATTTTTGTACCTGAATAATTACTTATTCTCACTGATATATGCTCTAATTATTTCGTGCTACTGTCCATTAACTGCAGAAAATTACAGTTGTATGACTAAATTGTAGTCCAGATTTACTTTGGTTCTCACAATTTTAAAGACACTGTTTTTCCATTTTACATGAACAATTCTGTTCATGATTTTCATTTTCCTTTTATCTAACAGTGTTAAGTGTTGTTTTTAATATAAAAAGTGAAAGGTATTTACGAAAAGTTGGGGGAAAGGGAATTCAAGAAACAGCTTTGGAATCTAGAAACCGAGCCACTCATCACAGTAGTCTGGTTCAGGTTGGCACTTGGATTTAACAAGTTAAATCCAACCCGCTGAGATCCAACCCTGTGATTTTGGCTTTATTGCCAGAAAGTTAAAAATCATAAAAGTCATAAGATAGTGAAGCAATTATGTAAGTTAAAAATTTGTTATTTTAGTGATCAGCTAAATGTGCAAGCAGTTTAGGGGAGAAAAAGGGGAAATAGCCTTATCTGGAAGTTACCAAGCACATGTTGAAACTGTAAAGGTGTGTGAAAGAGATAAGCTATGCCAGGAAGAGCCCTAACAAGCACAGGGCTCCCACTGTTAGATTCTAGCCGCTAGGGAAAACATCTCTGGTCAGGTTTCCATTCTGACTTGGTAAGTTTCTCTGGCACAGTCAAAGCCTCCTTACTGGTTTAAGTTCACTCAAGTTGTCTCCCCTTCCACCTTCTAACAGATGAAGATGGAATTTGACTTTACAGACCACTAGACCTTTTTCTTACTTTTGTTTCTTTAAAACAGAAATGTACATCCTCTGAGTGGAGAGACAATAACATAAAGCTTTTCTTTTTTCCCTTTTTTTAGTATAGGGCCTCAAAAATCATCCTTTTACAAAAGGCTTTTGTAATCACCCATTTGCAAAATGTTTCTACTATTATAACCTCAGGCTACATTTTTGAGATTTTCTTTTTAATCATTCAAAAAGTATTGATGCCGCCCACAGGTCAAACCTGAACGCAGCCCTCATACTTTTACAATAGTCCATTAAATTGATACAACTGCTTAATTACTTCAAATGTTATAATCAATGGCTATAATACCATTTTTCTTTTCTTCTTAAATTTTATTTATGATTTTAGAAATTGTCTCAGTTCTACACCCCAGCATCAGGTATCTTTAAAGCGCTTAGTTCCTTTTTTTTTTTTTTTTTTTTTTTGCATTTTATCCCTAATTTTTATGTATTTTTAGTATTTTGTCCCTAATTTATATATTTTAATCTCCACTACTACCTCTTATCTCTAAAAACAACATAAGAAATAGATACTGCCAGAAAACAACTGAGCCTTTTTTCTTTTTACTTTCAAACAAGTAATTTTTTTCCTCCATTAGAGAATAAGTCTATCACCTCTGCTTTGTGTAGAATTCGTTAAAGAGTGGTTTTTAAATGAGATTCGGTAATCCAGTGCAAATGGGAAAAAAAATTGATTGCTGAATTAAAGCTAGTTGGAACATAATTTAATTAGTACCCAAGCAGAAGGGTAGAGTAACTACTTTATTGCCTTAATAGAAAATCAATTTTGCAACAAAATTTCACATTTTTAAACCTAATTAGAAAAACATTTACTTCACAGAAAAGCATTTGGAAAATACATATTCAGTCAAATGGCAAAAATTGTTCCAATACCAATGGTCAATTACTTGATATTTCTTTGGAATGAGTTAAAGTCATTATTCCTTATGACATCTCTTATGGCCAAAGATCATAAAAGAACTGATGTTATTTCTAAGTGTACTTAGTAGTCAGATGGTAACTCATACCCTCTGAGAATCTCTGCACAGCAAATCAATGCCGTGAATGGAAATCCTCCCAAAGGTTAATTGGTGGAATTTAAGCATGGATGCCAATAAGAACCTTCCTTGTCATTTATAATCCATCACATTAGAGAAATCCACCAAAGACACCTATTTTGATCCATAACATTACAGAAAATTATATTTATTTGTATTTTTTTACTTGTTCATTGTCTGCCTTTCCTCCCCTCCCCCGCCCAGCCCTAAGACTATAAATTCCATCCCAGCTGTGGCCATACCTATTGTTCCCCGCTATAAGACCCAATTTGATCACAGAGGCAAGCACACAGTAGGTGCGCAAAAATATATTTGATTGAAGGAATGGGGGAAGGTGTTTATTATACTGTGAGATATTTCAGAACTCCCTTTTTAAAGTCCCTATCAGTAACAGTAATTCTATTCTTATTTTATAAATGAAGTCCAGGATCTTCTGAAAGCCCATCAACAAAATACACTAGCATTAAACAATGAAAATGGTTTACTAGGTTTTTTGGGTATTTTGGTCTTTCTTTTTTTCAGATTTTATTTATTTATTTGAGAGAAAGAGAGAGCACACGTGAGCAGGGACACAGAATCTCAAGTGGACATTGTCCAATGTGGGCTCTACCTCATGACCCATGAGATCACGACCTGAGCCAAAACCAAAAGTCAGATGCTCAACTGACTAAGCCACCCACGCACCCCAGTCTGTTTCTTTTAAAAGCAAGGCAGTGTAGATGCTTAGTAAAATCACTGTTGTTACAGCTTTTGTTGATGGTCATTAAGATGATGATTGTTGTTAAGGTTTATTCAGTATGTTGTTCTCTGCAGCATTCTTGTCACCCTGTTTTCATGATGCACAGAAAGCCTTGTGGTTTAGCTTAGTTTAACTTTATCTGAAAAGTTAAGACTTAGTGAAAGCTATGATGTCAGACTCTGCTTGCAACATGGAAATTTACCCAGGAAGAAGTGGAGAAGAATCAACTCCAAGGAGACTTCAAAGAATACGAACAAATATCTAAGTTTATCATAGAGTATTAATTGCTACTCAGATTTATAATACAATAGATATGATATAGTGGTATTCAGTTGTCTTATAATAAGACCATGATATAACTTAGTGCATTTAGTATATATATGTTCATTTTATAGGACTTGGAATATAATAATTCCATTTCAACTATTACAGAAGTAGAGTTGCCTTTGATTTTTTAGCATGTTTTTGGCCATAGCTGTAGTTTACTTGATTTTGAGTCTTCAGTTAGAATTTCAATCTCCAATTATAACTGTATTGCTATGCATAACAAGCATTGTCTGCTCCATGATGTGGTTTCTAAGAACATCATAGGAAAAAGAAAATAACTTGAAATATCCCTCTAGTGTGTAGTAGCACTTGATTGCCTTTCTAGTTAAGAAGACTTTTCATGCACAAATGGACGAGACCAATCCTCACTTCACTGAGTTTCTAAATGAAAACTTAATATCGTTTTATTTTTCATTGTGAATTCTCTAGAAAAGTAATCTAAATTTAGACTTTAAAGAATTAAATTGGGGGAGAGCGATTCTGGGTATTTTCAAAATAACCTCTGATGATCTTGCATTGTCATACTTTAACCTGCTGCACTGCCCTCCCCTTCACAACTCTCACCACCCAGAGGCCTGTATTCCCAGCTCTGCTCTCATTTCCAAAACTCACCTTTATTAAAACTTACTTTAACTTCTCCACCTAAGCTATAAACACAAATAATAAAAGCTACCTTTCACTGAGAGTCTACTATATGCCAACAAAAAGAGTTCTCATTATACTCTTCAAAACTGGCATTATTGTATCTATTTACAAAATGAAGGGATAAGACCTGAAGCCCAGGAAAGTCTGAGTAATTTGTCCAAGTTCATACAACTGATGGCAGAGCTAAAATTCAAACACAGGTCTAAAGCCCACACTTTTTCTATTTAACCATACCATCTTCATTAGGCAGTCTTTTCCAGTTTTTTCAGCCCCCAAAATATAGCTGTAAACTCAATTTAAATACAATAACGAAAAACCAACTGATGGGAACTAGTTTTTCTCAGCTTTGACTTATTTTTTTCAGAATCTTAACATTTGATCAGTCTGTTTTGACAACTTACACATTGTTAAAACTTACATATATATACATATATTTCCCCCTCCAATATTATAATATATTGCAAATGTATGTAACATAGCAAAAAAAAAAAAAAAAAAAAACAGCTCTGGCATTTTGTTTCTTCTTAATATTTCAAATACTCAGCATGAACTCCTGCCCAAGATACAAAGCCTGCAAATGCCAAAGTACTCATTAATACAAACATGTTATTATTTACTCATGAGTGCTGATGAACTTAATGAAGGCAGAGGGATTTCTCTTTGCATTTAAAAAAAATAAATAGAATATAAATTCCCATCCATTCATTTAAAATGCGGTATCTATGCAATTAGTATAAAAATATATTATAAAGTATATGAAGTATATAAAACAAAAAATTAACACTCGCATATGGGAAGTGGCAATAATAGTAACAAAACTTTATAAGGTAAAATAATAAAAGCTTCAGGAAGAGCAGAGTAAGAAGTATAATTCAAATGTACCATATGTTTTAAGCAACAAGAAAAAACATGGACAGGGAGGCGCCCCTGAAGACTGGAAAAAAGTGAACCAGTCGTTAAAACAGAGAATTGGAATAAGCAGAAAGAAATGGAGAATGCCCCCCAGAAGTGAAAAAAGGTCAGCAAGAGCAAATTTTCAGAGCTGAGACTGCCAACACCAGGCCCAGCAAACAGTGGAGTGCGAGCTTGAACAGATACCCTGCAACTGGATAAACGAGACTGAACAAAGCAGTGTGCTGACAGCGTGTTTCTTAAACGTCAGACGGACAAATCTAGACTCAGGTCATTAAGTGAACCTTGTTCTTCCCAAGGACAAGACTTGGACTAGGAGAGCCAGACCCACATCTGTGCCAAACACTCTACTAACTGCTTTTCTCACATTATTTCATGTAATTCTTGGGGCAGTCCTGTGGGGTAACTCTTCTTCTCCCTGTTCCACATATTAGAAAATATAATTCGGGTGCCTGGGTGGCTCAGAGGATTAAGCCTCTGCCTTCAGCTCGGGTCGTGGTCTCAGGGTCCCGGGATTGAGTCCCGCATCGGGCTCTCTGCTCAGCAGGGAGCCTGCTTCCCCCACCCCCGCCTGCCTTTCTGCCTACTTGTGATCATCTCTCTCTCTGTGTCAAATAAATAAAATCTTTAAAAAAAAAAAAAAAATATATATATATATATATATATATAATTTGCCCAGTGCCACCCAGAAAACAAACAACAGAGCACAGATTTAAACCCAGGTCTGCCTGAATCACAAGCCCATTTTCTCTCTACTCTGCCATATAGCCACTCAGCTGACAAAAGCTCAGGGAGTACATGGATGCGGTCTCATGCACCTTATCTCCAGAGCCTATCACTGCACCTGGAACATCCACAGTGTTTAAATATTTCCAAGTGAACTGAACAAATTAGAATGAGATGAGAATTTTATCAAACATACATCCTGAGTTATACCACCTTCAGGGAAGTCATCTTTGAAAGATGCCCAGTTGTCCCAGGGTACTGCTTATATGGTACCCCAAAATCTTGAATTCTATCTTCTCCCTCTAGGAGTCTCTCTCAGTGTACAGTACATTCTTTTCTCAATAGTGGCTTCTTTTTGTCTTCCCAAGGTACATTTTATTGAAATGGCCGTAAACTCTTTAGTGTCCTGTAGGAATGGATGATCAAATGGAGAAAAGCAATTTTAGTTACTGTGGTAAAATAAGAGGATGGATGTTCTTGTAAGCTTTGTATTCTGACTCTGGCCAAAATGTTGTGAGTATTAGCATCATTGGGTGGTCTCTCACATGGGTCACTATGGGAAAAATTATTAGGAGATACAAGTTCTGACACATATAATATGAAGGAATCCAATTGTTTTAATAGCAACTGATGTAAGGGTTAGGTTTTCTTTTAAGTCAAAGAATATAAGGGTTGTCAGTTGAGTTTTGAGTAAAGCAGAGTGGAGTAGTTTAGAAGCACGGATTTTTGAATACAGATTGGTAGAGCACCAGTGAAGAGTGGGAGTTGAAAGGGGAACAAACAGAAAACAAAAGAATGGGAAAAATAACATAGGTAAGAACAGTCTTGCCTGCATCAGGTTTATTATTGAAATAGTGAAGAGGTGGGGCACCTGGGTGGCTCAGTGGGTTAAAGCCTCTGCCTTCGGCTCAGGTCATGATCCCAGGGTCCTGGGATAGAGCCCCGCATCAGACTCTCTGCTCAGCAGGGAGCTTGCTTCCTCCTTTCTCTCTACCTGCCTCTCTGCCTACTTGTGATTTCTGTCAAATAAATAAATAAATAATCTTAAAAAAAAAAAAAAAGAAATAGTGAAGAGGTTCTTGAGTGGGAAGCAACGTGATCAATACAGGAGAATGTCTTACTCTGTTGTGTCCTCCATCTTCCCCACATTTGGATCTTTTACAATGTAATCCTTCCTGGGGAGTTCATCATATGTTTTACAACTTTTTTTTTTATTATCTTGTTTGTGAATTCTTCAAATTAAATGTTTTTACCTTCTGTCTCACTCCTACCTCACTCTGAGCAGGCCAAATGTTTGTGTTGTGAAATCTGTAATCCATTACAATCTGTTACTCTGCAAGTAGATGAAATGTCAGCAGTTGAGTTGTACTGTGTGTACTACAGAAAAAAGGAGAGCGAGAACTCACTGAGGAACACCAGCTTAAATAACTAAGAGATCAAAGAGAAGGAGCATCCACACCCACACTTGCTTGTTTTAAACAAGGCTAAAAGTTTTTAATGAATTTTATGAACAAGAGTCTCCAAATTGTTTTGAGTTACTTTAATTCACTTATTTTTATTTATTCAGCATGTATGTATTAAGTCCCTTTTATTAGCCAGAGACGATGCCAGTTTTCAGGACTACAACGGTAAAGAAGACAGACCCATTAAGCTTAGACAGTTATACTTTTATAGTGACACGGCACTGTAGGGGGGATTAAAGCTCTGGCCTTGGACTCAGCCTATGTGGACCCAACCATGACTCCACTTACTATCAGTGTTGCTTAACCCTTCCTTAAAATGGGTTATTACCCACCTGTGTGAACTAAGATACACTCTAAATGAGATCATTCACATGAAGTATTTAGAACAATTCTTGGCACCTAATAAACTCTGAGTAAATGTTATTCTTATTGTTGGAAACACAAACCAGTCCCCTTCTTTCCTTGTCAGCAAAAAAACAAACAAACAAAACAAAGCAAAACAAAAAAAATCACCCTGACCACTACACCTGTATCTTTCTTTTTGTGAAGAGACTTGGACAGACCAAGGGTTCAGAGGGTATTGTCAGGCACGGTTTTGATCAAAAGGAGGTGTCTGAGCATAGACCCCATGTCTGATAGACTGTGAAGTATGAAAAGAGGTCCTAAATGACAATGGGGGGGAAGGCAATTTACCTCCTAAGTATATACCCAAGAAAAATGGAGGCACATGTACACACACACACACACACACCACCAAAACAAACAAAAACAAAAAACTGTATGAGAATGTTCACAGCAGTGTTTTTTAATAGCCAAAAATCAGAAGGAGCTCAAACTTCCATCAGCTGGTAAATAATTCAACATGTTATACACATATAACAGAATATTATTCAGCCACACACACAAAGAGCAACGCAGCATTGATACAGGCTACAATACAGAGGAACCAGAAGAGGCAAATCCACAGACAGAAAGCAGACTGACGGGGACCAAAGGCTGGGAGTTGGGGGGTGGGAGGAGAGGAATGAAGAATGACCGCTAATGGGTATGGGTTTCTTTGTGGGGTAATGAAAGTATTCTAAAATTAGGGAGTGGTGATGGCTACACAATTCTGCAGATACCAACATCCATTGAATTAGACAATTTAAGAGGGTGAATTTTATGTTAGGTGAATTTTATCTCAGGAAAGCAGTTTTTTTCAGAAGTGTTTCAAGCACTGAAACCCCAAATAAGGAAGCCTGATGTTTGAGGTTGATCCATAGTCCCATTTGAGATCGTACTCAGGTACGCTGTTGGTTCTTTCCTGATGTGGTTTGAAAAGTTGAGAGAGGTTTCCTCAAAATATTTTGGTTTCCCTTTGAACCACAGCATTTGTCTCTAAGATCATGCTCCTCACCACATGGCTCTTGATATAACATCCTTGGGTTGGAAAGAACGCAGGCCTATGCGCAGGCCACGTGGCTAGCCAGGGAGAACCCAGGATACAGACACCAGTGTTTGATTCCAAAGCCATTGTCTCCTGGTCTATACCCCTCGGGGTAGGAAGTGTTAGTCTTAATTCTCCTGACATATAAACATTGTTTGAAATATGAAGACTAATCCTTTTACAGTCTGTCTGTACACCATAGCTTCTCAGATTCCCCCATTTAGTCACTCTTTTCTGGGCCCTTTCTCACAACATTATGCATTTTTTGAGGTAGAAACTGATACATAATAAACGCCCTCCTATGAAATGTACATTTCAGCATGTCTTCAGTTTTGTCCACCAGTCTAACCACCACTGCAGGAAAGCTGCAGAATGTTTCTTACCCCAGAAAAAGTCCCACGTGCCTCTTTGTCATCAATCCCCAGTGCCTAGAAGTAATCCGTTCTGGTTTTTCTCACCATGGCTTAGTTTGCCTGTTTTGAACTACATATAAATGGAATCCTACTGTTCTGGGTCCAGATTCTTTTGGTCCAGATGTTCCTGGGATCCTTCGTACAGCTGCATGCCACAGTTCTCGCCTTATAACTTAGTGTTCTAGTGCATGAAGAGGCCACAATTTACCCATTTTTGTGTTGATGGACATTGGGGTTGTTTCCAGTTTTGAATTATGGGGAACAGAGCTGCTGTCAAAGTACTTGCCCACCTATCGGTGGACACATGCTTTCATTTCACGCAGCACTGCTAGTTCATACGGAGGGGTATGTATCGTGCTTTCTTAAGCTAAAGTGACCAGCACCCCAGGTAATAGTCCATGTGGAATGTACTGGGATATTTACCATCTAGGATTCAATAGTATCTTCTCACTTTAAGGAGCCTCCTTGATGATGCTCAGCTCACCTTCATCCTTGACCTTGACAGTGTATTATCTATGCTATGCCATGCACTTGGTACCTTATTACATGCAGCCCTGCTCTGCAAGTGTAACTGCTTAGCCACATAACGCTCATACATGGAAAGATGCCTGGTTTGCCTGTTTTGTTGACTATGCAGGTGGGGTATGAGCTCCTTCCGAGGGAAGTATTTCATACTTTTGCACATCATAAGAGTGAACGCCCAAGAAAAAGCATGGAATGGGTCAAGTGAGGATGTAATTCTGTGTCCAAATCCCATCAGCTTTCTTTTTTTTTTTTTTTTCCTAAAGATTTTTTTTTTTTTTTTTTTTTTTTTTTGACGGAGAGAGAGATCACAAGTAGGCAGAGAGGCAGGCAGAGAGAGAGGAAGGGAAGCAGGCTCCCCGCTGAGCAGATAGCCCGATGTGGGGCTCGATCCCAGGACTCCGGGATCATGACCTGAGCTGAAGGCAGAGGCTTTAACCCACTGAGCCACCCAGGCGCCCCTCCCATCAGCTTTCTAAGCCTCATTTCTTTTTATGAAAAATGTACAATAGAGTATGTACTTTTACATTTGAAAACTGTTTTTTCCAATGGTGTGTACTAAATATATAGTTATGCAACCACTAAAACAACCTAATTTTAGGATATTTCCATTGCCCCAAAAGAAACTTTATGCCCATTTGCAGTCATTCCCATTCCTACCCCTCATCCAGAGGCCACTATTAATCTATTCCCTGTCCCTATGGATTTGCCTTTTCTAGACTTTCCCTATCAGTGTAATCCTATAATATGTGGCCTTAAAGTCTGATGTTGGGACGCCTGGGTGGCTTAGTCAGATAAGCATCTAATTTTGGCTCAGGTCATGATCTCAGGGTTGTGGGATCAAGCCCCACCTGAGGCTATGTGCTGGGCGTGGAGTCGGCTTAAGATTCTCTCTTTCCCTCCCCCTCTATTCCTCCCCGCCCCAAACCCCCTGCCCACCTTGCCTTGTGCTCTTTCTCTTGCTCTCAAAAAAAAAAAAGAAAGAAAGAAAGAAAAGGAAAGAAAAAGAAAAGTTTAATGCCAAATAAATTCCTAAAGTAAATGGATACATTGAGTAATGAATCACTTTGTTTGATGGGGCAAAATCTATCCTTTGCAGTTCTGTTTAACAATTACAGGACTTTTTTTCCCTCTTTACTGTGGGGCCAGTGACAGTCTCAGTATCTCTGGGCCATTCCTGTCCCCCACTTTCCAGATTTCAAGTGCCTTCAGGCAAAGTGGAATGGCACCTAAGTTTTTGGAAAAGCTGATGGAAGAATTCTCCGTGGGTCTACTTCAAACAGAACAATCCTGGCACTTGCTGTCTCCTGCTCCCTTATCTCCTCTCTCCCCTGTTCTTTATCTCTTCACAAGAGGAACTCCAGGGACAAAGAAACTATTTAGTTTACTTTTTTGTTCCACTTTTAATGTCCCTCAAGTCATTAATAATGTGCGATTATTTTCTCCCTGAGATGGCCAGGAATGTACATCAGAGTGCTCACTGAAGTGTCCTTCTGTTGGGCTCTAGGAGCAGGCAAATTCTGGCGTGGAAAACAGGAGAGCCTGGGCCACCAGGTGAACCCAAAGCCCAGCAAATCCAGCCTTGAGCAAACCATCTGCATATGCATTTTAAAATGCTTAGAGGACGGTGTTCTTAGAAGTGATGCCTTTCATCCTAGAATGAGCTCTTGCTTTCAACATCCTTTCTGAAAGTAACTTCAAAAATCAGTATATATTTTTTTTTCATGTGGAACATAGTTTATGCTCAAGGACAATTTTCTGGACTTCAGGGAACACCAGAGCATAGGGATGAACATTTCAGAGTAAAGCACAAGGCCCCACAGACAATGCTTTTTTTTTTTTTTTTAATACTTAGAGAATGAGAAGACTTGGCTATAAGTTTCAAACACTTTGGCATGTGGTGAGAGGTTGTGTTTACCAAAAGTTAATGAACTACTCTTCAGTTTAAGATGTTATTTCTACATAAATAAATCAATATTCTGACAAGATACTCCCCTGAATTTTGCTTTCTGCTAGTGTTCAAGGAGAGAAGAGGGAGGCAATGTCTTTCTGGAACCAGCATGTCAGGAATAGTCTGTTCTTAATTGTATCTCAGGGTCAAAAAATAAATATAAAGTTGAGATTAGAATTTAAAATAGGTCAAGAGTCTGGAGTTTTATGTTTTGATTTTAGAACACATTTTTCAACAGCTTAAGTCATAAAGAAGGAATGCAGACAGTCTTTGAAATACTAATATAAAATCAACATCTATGTTTAACTTAGATTCTGAGGAGAGGTGTACACTCTGTTTGAGGTCACTGACTTTCCAAGTACTATCACACTGCTATTTCGTTTATATTGAGCCCATGTTTGAAAATTACACGAAAGCTCTAGAACCTGCGTGTCACAGTAGACTTGTCTAATTTTAAGGGGTAAAAAGTCACTATTTGCAAAGCTCTATTACCCAGAAAAATCAGGTAGAGCAACACTTACTATATTTAAATTCCCATCTTCAGTGTTTATATGAGGCAGGCACTGTGCTAAGTATGGTAGCTCATTTACTTCTCACCACAACACTATGAGTAGGTATTTTTATTATCCCAAATTTATAGACAAAGAAGCCAAAACAGAGAAGTTAAAAATCATACCAAGTCCTATAGCTAATGGGATAACTGAAACTCAGACTTTTGTCTGATTGCAAAAACATCCTTTATGCTAGACAGACTCTGAGAAAGAGGTTATAGGGCCTGTGGTAGGGATATTTTAATCTATGAACACACGAACACACTGCATATGCCCTACAGTTTTTCTCCCTAACTCTTCTTCCAGCTCCCACGCCACTACCATGTTCTGTGAGGGAGGCTACGATGCCTGCCTCAGTTTGACACCTCTCCTCATTCTGAGACGCTCCCAAACTTTCTGGGTCTGTCTGTCTGTGGCAGAGATAGACCTGGGAAAGACCCAACAGAAAATCCCCAGGTTTCTGCTCCCAAGTCTCCCCATCCCATCCTCTGGTTTGTTCCATTCTGTTATGCTACAAGTTCCTGGAAATAAGAAATCATTGCTTCCCTTTCACTGCCTTTCCTTACAGCAAGTATGAGAATGAACAGGGCGCAAGATGGCCTACATTGTAATTATGCATAAAACACTAAAGATTAAGGAAACATTTTAATGTTCTCCAAACAATGTTTAATTAGATATAATGGAATGCAAGAACCTTTTTTTTTTTTTTTCCAAAACAAGATACTTTTGTATGCCTGAAGTTCTCTAAGTCCCTGTGATTCATAAAGCAATAGGAGAAGCTCCTTACTAAAACCCTATGGGGAAAATCAGATACCAAGATCTGCAGAATTATACAATTTTGGGTCATTGCTAAAATCATTTTCAAAGTGCAAGCTGCCAAAAATGGATGATTCCCCTATAAAATAATACAATTTGAAATATGGCACTGACTACCCTCCTAGATTTCCATTTCCCAAAACTCTAACTGAGAAAAAGGGAAAGGAGGACAGAAAAAGCATGAGCTACATCTTACAAAGCCAGATGATTACTAAATGTATGCCATCCCATACCCAATTTTTTCTTTCCTCAAATCCAAATGTTTCCTATTTTGAAGATGACATTGTAGCATTCCCACCTGGAGATTTTCATGCCATCTTTATAGGAGTTACTTTAAAGAGTTTCACAAGCAACTTAGCCAAAGTTTTAAATACTTTTTATGTCAGGTCTGAATTTTAGTGGGGTAACTAGCCTGTATGAAATGAGCAGTTGCTAGTGCCATTTTCAATCACGACTTTCAAAGCTCTGTATCTGTTGCGGCCTATGCAGGAAACCAGATCTAGCACCATCCGTATCATGTGATTTCTGGACACCTTGATTCTCACTACCACCACCACACCCCTAAGCCCCAAAATTAGCCACTCCCCCCTGCTATCTTGTGCTCCCTCTTCAGAAATTCCCTAGTTTTTTAATGAGCATTCCAATTGCTCATCACTTTCCTTGGGAGGAAAAATAACTTACAAATTCAATTTAAATGCAAAGCAAGTAAGTACATTAGCTCAGTGAAATCCCACACACGATGTGATAGTTAGCCACGTTTGCAAATGAAGAAACTGAGGCTCACAGGGGCTAAAACACTTGTCCAAAAATCACATAACAAGGAAGCAGTGACCAGACATTAAAATCAATGGTTTGATTTGCTCCAAAAAGTCCACATTAATTTTTATTTCTTCTACTTTTAAATTCTTTAAGAGCAAGAAGTTCACATTAAATTCCTAGCACTAGGAGTTAGGAATGATTAGAGGAATGTATAAGGGATGCTGGTAATGAACTCACAGACAGCAACACATGTCTCTGGTGGCCTTTTGTGTTTTAAAAAAATGGACTGAGGGGCGCCTGGGTGGCTCAGCCAGCTAAGCAACCAACCCTTGATTTTGGCTCAGATCATGAGATCGAGTCCCACGTGGAGCTCGTGCTCCGCTTGGAGTCTGCTGGAGACTCTCCCTCTGGTCCTCCCACTACTCATTCTTGCTCCCACTCATGCAAGCTCTCTCTAAAATAAGTAAATCTCTCTTAAAAAGTGGATTAAGGTTTTTCCTGAAGAAGCCATCAGTATCAGAATGGTGCCTCTTTAAATTACATGCAAGTCTGAGTTCCTGTTCTTCCACTCCAGGTGTGGTAAAGTGAAGGGAAATTCTTTATCTCAGTCACTGTTAGTCCAGATACAACAGGAATAAACCTGAAAATAGAAAAGAGCTGATACATAGCTAAATTTTTTAACAAGGCTGATCTAGAGCAGAGCTGCTGTTTGGGGCATTTGGCTTGAACCTAAGAGAAGTACTCACACCAGGATGTGCTGTACAAGTCACCGGGGATGAGTTCATGGCAAGACCCCGTACACAGTCTTAAGGATCAAGCCTCCTTTCAGATCCTCATGTTCCACATTTAATGAATTCAGTGCCTTGGGCTAGAACTTAAGTAACTGGAAGCAAAAAGCAGCCCGTCATTGTAATTTCTACAGAAAGACAATGCTTGGGAGTGATCTCCGAGTGGAGCACAGAGCCACTTGCCCAGCCATTAGTTAGACTGCCACGGAGCCAAGTGGAAAGCAGAGGCGGGGAGCAGATGGGGGAAGAGTGCAGAGTACGGTCTGTCTGTACCCCAGGTGCTGACCGGCTATCTAGCACCATCCCGTCCAGCCCTGCCAACATTCTCTAAGAAAAGGCTTCAGGCTGCAGCCTTTCTGGATAAAATCATATGCACCTGACTTCAGAACTGAGCATGGAAATCATATCCTCAATGCAAGCTCTGGCAAACCTAAAACCAAGACTGTGTAAATGTTAAGCTCCACTCTCTCAAAGAGTTTAAGACCTAAGTTATTCAAACACATTCTGAGACTGTGACAGGGAAGGACTAATCTATCCCCAAACAGAAACTGCTACTGACATCTTCTATGCCTCATCCTTCCGATTAAAAAGCTCTGAGAGTCCTTTCTTACTTAAAAGGCTGCATCCGTCTGGATGATCTTTCATGTCCCATATATTTCGACTTGTCTTAATTTACATTTGTCCCCTGAAATGTAGATCATTAAGCCAGTAAGGAGTTTAAGATAATTGATCTCTTTCTTTCTGAGCGTCATGGTGACTATTATGAATGTTAACTTACATTTGCATGAATTTTCGTATGTGCTAGGGCCTGTGGGGACTCAGCCCTGTGCTTCTGAACCAAATTCTGCCCTCCTTCACGTCTTGGGACTTTGGCCTCGATGGTAGTCACTGATCGGATTTGGGCTCTCATAAAAGGACCAGAATCTCTTTCTCAGAGTGAGGGAACTGAGTAATTCGTGTCCATTTCAAATATCCACTTGAGCCAGCTTAGAATGACCTTCTGAAACCACGGAAGTCCAGGTACAAAGAAGGGCGTTCAGATGACACATGGAAATCCAGAAGGACCCTATCTATAGTGTTCAGTGTTGAAACAGCTATCTGAAAGAGCCTAGATCTCTGGAGGGTTATTAAAAATAAGAATTGGGACATGGGTTTGTAGTCCTGCTCGCAGTAAGGGAACAGACAAGGTGATCTCTCGTGGGATCTAGCAGTCTGGTGATTCATCAAAGAGGGTGTTTAAAAAGCAAAGGCATGAGAGAAACAGAGCTATGGCATCAATCTAAATCAAGGCTTACATGGACCTTTTTTTTTTTTTTAATTTCCGATCTCTCCCTGCGTTTTCGTAAGCCCTATCCCAGTAGGACATACTCTCTATGATCACTTTGACAAACAATGGTTTTGGTACTAAGGTTTTTAGTCTCTTTCAAAGTATTCAATTTCTGACAATGAAAAATAGCCAGATACTGATTCCAAAGCTCTGGACCACAGTGATAGATTTGGGGAGCTGATTTAGCAAACTGGGTTTCTATACATCAGCCCCCGGCTTGCTTTCTTGGGCCCGTGCCCGTGGACAGCACAGTCTCAGCAGAAGGTTAGACAAATGCAATAAAAATGGAAGTCATGTCATGTTGACTTTCCTACCAGGTACCTTGTAAAGAAAGGTACTAGGTAAAAATATTTTTTTATGTTTAATGAGGGTTACCTGCAGGAAAAAAAAAAAAAATTCTGTCCACAGATGGGAAATTTCACATAGTAAAGAGTTCTTGCAGACAGAAGCACTAACAAGCTGAGCCTCTGGCCATCGTATCTAAACTAGGGAGATATTCAGATTCGTGGATGCCGGCCTATGCTAACTTATTTCAACATAGCAAAATGCCCTCAGCCTTCAACAGTAAGAAAACGGCTACGTATAAACTACCACTTAGTGGAATAGTAGACAGCCATTAGACATAATTACATGGAAAAAATGCTTTTGTATGTTAGGCAGAAAAAGCAAAATATCAAATTTATATATATGCCTTAGTTGTGGGTCTTTTTAATATTTGCATATGGACAGAGGTAATTTGGGGATCTCTGTAAGTGAGAGTATGGTCTTAGGATGCTGAAGGTATTTTTGTTCTCCTTTTTAACATACATATGTAAGTATAAATACACACATGCAACACAGTTGACATAATAAATAATTACATTTCATAATTCAATCTAGTACATTCTGATTTCAGAACAGGTTTTCAAGTGCTCTACCATGAGTTGTAAGAAAATGGGGATCAACTCACCTAATCCCTCCTCCATTCCCTTCTCTGTTCCAAATACCTTGATATCAACTGCAATATAGACACATGAATGGGCTTCCATGTTAGCTTATGTT
Source organism: Lutra lutra (assembly GCF_902655055.1). NCBI lineage: Eukaryota > Metazoa > Chordata > Mammalia > Carnivora > Mustelidae > Lutra > Lutra lutra. The sequence continues at coordinate 105,231,828 of NC_062285.1, forward strand.
CAGCTAATGATCTCCTTTCCCTTGTCCCAAATTAGCTTGTCCCAGACATTTTCCCATAAATTACTCCAAGAAAGCATCCAGTATTTGCCCTTATGAAATCATTAGGAAACAGGAAGGTCAAAACAGACCAACATTTAAAAATATGACCCAGAGGACCCCTGTAGTACTGCAGAGCCCAAACCCCATGGAAGCATCACTTATGTCCTACACACACACACAAAGTAGGAAATCTGGAAAGGGCTAAGAAAAGCTGTATGGCTGAAATAAAATCTTGGCCAGCAAAGAGAAGTTTCTGTGGTGAATCTCGCTATGCCCCACAAAGAAATGGGGCAAAATAGCAAGATGAAGGCTTATACCTTGGGTCACAGCAGCAGCAAATATATTGTTAAAAGGCTTTCAAGGCCTTTGAGATACCATCACAAAATCCTATTGACCTAAAAGACTTCCCTGAAGCGTGGATTTTTAAAAACCTGCATTTAAAATGCTAGCTAAGTTCTAGGATAAGTAGCCATCAAATCTGTCCTCCCTTCTCCTGGCCACCACAGTTTGGATGTTCCCTAGAACATCTGAACACCCTTTAAGTATCAGGGGCAGCTAAGGACCTGGGTGAACCCAAACTATTCATGCATTTCTGGAAGACTTTAGCCTATTTCTGGTAGCTAAGGACATTGGGCTTCTGGGCTGTCCTACCAGAAGCTCACAGAGGGAGGCATCCCAGGGTTTACTGTGTCACTTTGTAAATCACAGTTTCAAAGTGTAACACGGAACACCTTCTTGGTGGGGAAACGCTGTGCGGTGGCTAAAAAGAAAAACTGCCATCTCATTCTTGGTGGATGTAGTAAAACAGACTATCAGATACTGAGCAGGAAAAATACTGTTATGGACCTAATTTCATACCAAAAAATAGAACTGATCTTTGAGCTTGCTATTACTTTTTCAATACCAAGTTCGGGTCTCTTTGTAAATGCCAGCTTTGAGTAACTGAAAAATGTCTATAAAGTCATTTCCAAGAAACCTAGAGTTTATGAAAAGCAGAGAAAATATGGTCCATTTCTTGTAAGGCTTATGGTTTCCTCTTTTCTTTCTGATTTAGTGTGGCTGCAGAAGGCTCCTATAGGAGGAAGGGTCTTTGTACTCAGGTAGACCTGGGTTCAAAATGCCTCTCCCATTCGTGAACTGTGCCAACAGAAGTCAGCTAGCCTCTCAGGCTTTTAATTTCGTTATGCATCAGATGGAGAATACAAAACCTTATCACAATGTCAATTATACCTCAATTTTTTAAAAAAACCCTCATCACAGGCCATGGTAATAAGATGCAGTAACATGAGAACACCCACAACTAGTAAGCATGAAATGAATACTAGCTCCCTTTTCTCCTTTTCCTTCATTTACAGTCTTGGGCGGTTATAATTTACACAATAACTATTTGTGTTAAATTGCCTACTACCTCTTTAAAATACAAAGATGCTACTTATTGATAAAGGGGATAAAATATGTAAAGCTTTAATCGTGTGCCATGAAACATTTCCTGAGAGTGCAGTCCAACAAAATGGGACAGAGCTCTCCTTGCCATTCACAGAGAGTTAATTTTAGCATAATTATTAAAAAACTCAACTGCTTGGGCTTTTTACAAGGTCGACCACATTACATTTCCTCTGCACGCCCTACGTTGGGCTATTCAGTCTGAGAGGCCTGTGACAAGCTATAGTTAATAAGTTTTCCATGGTGTCAAAAGTAATAATATTAACACGTCGTTGTGAGTTAAATTAATTTTGTTTTGTGCACTGGTCTGCATAAACATGAATGACATTTCGAAATATGATCAGGCAGGAACTGAGGAAGAGCCAAGTGGCAAAGCAGAATGAGACACGCTCACCAGAGCAGGGCAGCTGGCTGCCTGCATCTGGGGACACGGGAAGAGAGACGCACAATATTATTATTGCAAACTATGGCGGGGAGGGGTGGATGCTTTAGTTCATTTCGTCCCTTGGAAAAAAAAAAAAAAATCCTGAAGAGAGATTTTGTCTTTAGAGAAACTAGAGAGATGTTTGACATCCTGGCTCTATTTAGAAAGGAAAGAGCATCTCTTGGCTAATCTCTGATTTCAAGTATCTTCAACACACAGATTTTTTTTCTTCGCTGGCAAGAGGCAGCTGATTGGTAATAGCTTTTAAACGGATGACCGTCAAGTGGCTTTTTCAAATCCTAATGGTTGTGTTTATTTCAGAGACTTCTTCAGATCCCCCCTCCCAAAACCCTGCCAATGGCACCAATAAATATGCCATCTGTACACAGTTAGGAGACGCTGGTGAACTTAGAAAGAAAACATGTTATGAGGACTCAGGGATTGGATGACCGAAGTGGCTGGTGTAATAGCTTGTCTTTTCCATTTGAGCTGTAGTATTTCAAGTGTTGCAACCACAAATCCAATTATGAGGAAAATGAAGATTTCCCTATTAAAGTGGTTATTATAGGTAGGTGTTTTATAATCATTTGTACATTACATAGAGCTATTATATGTTACCTAGAATGTTCTATGGACACAACTCCAAGCTTGACAATTTAGGCTTTATCCTATTAATAATAAACCTCTACATTTCTTTCATGTATCTGCCAGCACTTGTTTTTTTCTGTCTGTTCAGAAGTACGATTGATATACCACCCAATTTTTAAACTTATTTACAAATTACACAAGTTCCTTTTTTTTTTTTTTTTTTTTTTTTTTTTAAGAGAGAGAGCATGGGGTGAAGTGGAGAGGGAAAGAGAGAATCTTAAGCCTGCTTCATGGCCAGGTCAGAGCCTCATGCAGGGCTTGATCTCAAGACCCTGAAATCATGACGTGAATCAAAATCAAGATCAGACACTTAACCAACTGAGCCACCCAGGCGCCTCTCTAAGTTTCTCTACTAAAATTAAGAGCGCTCTATTCTGGGCTGTCCATATTGTTTGATATCCACAGCCATCCCACACAATAGGGAAGTATCGCTACCATCATTTTACAAAGGGAAAGTGAAGGGACTCTCCAAAAGTCATAGGACTATTGAGTTACTGAGTTTGTATGTTAGCTCATGTCAGTCTGACTCCAAAGCCAAGGCTCCAGGTGACACATTCCACAAAGACCCTTGCCTTGTTTCTTCCCAGCCATCAATCCGTATGTGTACTAATTGCCTAAATAAGTAACTACATGTTTTATACCTTCTACCTTTAATCTCAAATGGATTCACATCAGCAAAGGAAACACCTCCTTTGTGGAAGACTTTTTTTTTTCATTAACCTGATGATGTAATTCAGCAAACACACATCTAAAGATCATTCCATGCTGAAGCAAGGCATTATAGATTTGGATTAGACCTTGTTTCTCCCCTCAAGGAGTTCATAGGTAATGAGAAAGGGACATTGCTATCTGGAAGTAGAAAGTTCAAAGGAACACTGTGAAAGTAAATTGGAAGTGGGTTATAAAGGATGACTAGAAATTTCAAGTTGAGAATAAGGTCTTTCAAGCAGAGGATGCTGGCTGAGCTTTTGGAATATTTCAAGAACAAGATGCCTCGATCTGGCTAGGATCTAGTATGTGCGAGAGGAAAATAATGGGGGGATAGGGATGAGCCAAAAAAATAAATAAGGGTAATATCTTAGGGCCTTGAATGTGGGAGGTAACATTTTAGTTTCACAGCTGGGAGTCAGGAGGATATTAAAGCTGCCAGGTGCTGATCAGTTGTGTGGTTCAGAAAGCTAATTCTTTAGCAATACAAAGATTAACTGAGGTCTCTGTCCTCCATTCAGGAAATTGTTGCAGAGTATATGACACTATATGGCAGTGAAGAAAACTCAAAGTTTGAAAATGTTTTAAGAAATGTATTTACAAGCGCACCTGGGTGGCTCAGTCAGTTAAGCAGCCGACTTTTGATTTTGACTCAGGTCATGATCTCAAGGTCATAGGATCAAGTTCTGCATCAGGCCCCATGCTCAGGACAGACTCAGCTTGTCTCCCTCCCTCTGCTCCTACCGCTGCTCATTCTCCCTCTCAAATAAATAGATAAATAAAATATTTTTAAAATGTTCTTACAGAGCTTTGTTTTCAGACAGGTAGGGGCAGAGAACCATTGAAAAGGATTCTAATTCTAGCTAGGTTGACTAAGAAGTGAAGAAACAGAGCAATAAACGAAGTATTTTAAGGAAAAACAGTAAGTTCTATTTTGGACACATTGATTAAAACTGTTGATTTCAATTTAAGATATGTACACTTTCCCGCCCCCAATAACTTGCTTAATTTAAATGCTTTATGGATAGTATGTAAGATCTCCAAAACAGTACCATACCCATAATCAACTAACAAAGCTTCATTTTATTTTCTACTGTTCCTTACCAGTCTATTTGTGAGCAATTCAGAAGAATACTGAAGTCAAAAGCCATATACTTAAAAATTATATATATATTTTTATCTCCAGAGGAAAAAATGTCCTGAAGAACAGGAAATGGCCTTCATTCTTGTGGTCTAAGCTGGTATATTTACAGGCTTCCAGGGGTAATAAACCACTGCAACCCCCTGCTCCCTGCTGTGCTGATCCAAGCTCAGGACCGCTGAAAAGTCAGGTGGGAGGCAAAATCCAACCCACATTTGACCCAAGAGTAGGAGTCAGTGGACTTCAACTTTGATAAACCCACTGTGTAAAAAGATCCTGTGTCTTCCTGCAGAAGGAGAACCTAGGGAAGGGTTCAAGTGTGGCACCATACAAATCTCTGCATAGACTTCTTTTCAGGCCCACTTCCTGACTGTCCATGTGCTCTTCTATGTATCCAAGAACAATCTAGTAAGAAAGCCGATGAGAGTGGTGTGTCTATATAAACATTCACATGGCATCATCCTTCCATCTATTAATGCAACAAAAATAAGAGTATCTGTTATGTGCCAGGGACTACACCAGGCACTAGCCAAGTAGTCATCCCAAAAAGATGAATCAAATACCACTTTTAAAAATCCTTATTTATGGATAGAAATGCTACTGAGAAGAATAAAATAACTAGCAGGGATTATGCATTTACCATGTTCTAGATACTGCTCTATATACTTAACCTGTCTCATCTCATTGAATCCTCTCAACAACTAGCTGAGATCAGCACCATCATTTCCCCATTCAGTCAGAAACAGAAGCTCAAGGAGAAGGAACCATCTGCCTAGGTCACTAGCTCATTGGTGGCAATCTAGGGTTTCTTTTTTTTTTTTTAATTTTTTTAAAATGTTATTTATTTGATCACAAGTAGGCAGAGAGGCAGGCAGAGAGAGAGGAAGAATCAGGCTCCCTGCTGAGCAGAGCGCCTGATACAGGGCTTGATCCCAGGACCCTGGGATCATGACCTGAACTGAAGGCAGAGGCTTTAATCCACTGAGCCACCCAGGCACCCCTGGTCTAGGGTTTCAAATCTAGGTCTATTTGACTCAGGACTTCAACTCTAACCTCCACTACATGCAGCCCAGTAGGTGCTTCAATCACACAATCCATTGACCTTTGGCCACAGGAGAACCAAGAAGATTGTCCTTATCATTTGTTTAGAGAAAGGGCCTTGCTTTTCATATTTTTCTAATTCACTACTAAAAATAATCCCTTTCTTGCCTTTACCCCTCTTTTGCAGCAAGCCTATCTTTTCCTTTTTTCCTTCTTTGACCTCACTAAATCCTGATGAGGAGGGGCAACACATTTTATTACCCCTTCTGACTCAAGGCAGTGTAATACATCTCCTTTTAGTCAGTGTATTTAGCTCTGGCAGCCTCAGTGATGTAAAGGGAAATCGGGGAGCTTGTGTTTGGACATGCTTCTGCTCCTCTGAGGAACACTTTCGTCTCAATAGTCTGCAGATAGCTGTGCAAGACCTTGAGACAGTCATTCAGGAATTGTAGTCTGCTGATTCCTGTGCATTCTGGAAGACATGAAAACAGTTACAAATTGCTTAACAGATGATGCATAATATTGGAGGAATCTGGCTGTGAACACTTACACCAGGGAAATCTTACGTGTTATTTTTTTTTCCAGTATAACACCTTATGCTAGGGCATAGAGTTTAATACCTTGAATAATGATCCATTATAAAAGGAAAACTGAAATTTCAGAAGTTTCATCACAAGAAGGATGAACATGGACTTTGGTGCTTAATAGACCTGTGTTCTGAGTTCTAAAAGCCATGTTCCCTTAGGAAAGTTAGTTACTTCACATGGTTGAACTTCAATTGGTTCACTCACCAGAAAGAATGCTACCCTGTATTTCGTGGCATGGGAAGATCTGAAATCCATAAATGAGGACTTGTAATTAAAAACAACATTTATTGAGCACTGACTGTCAGGTTCTGTTGTAGGCACTGCACATATAGTAAGTCCTTAAATCTCACAATAATCCTTTGAATTAGAGTTTGTTTGTTTGTTTGTTTTAAATTATCCTTCACATTTTACTGGTGAGTATACAAAGTTCCACAGAAGTTAAGAATATTCCCTGATCTTACAGCTAGTAAGTGAGAAGCCAAGATTTGAACTCAGCAGTCTAATTGCAGTCATAACCACAGCAGTAACTCTCTCCAAAAGTTTTGGGAACCTAACATCTTATAGGAATACAGACTTAGGTTCCAGACCATTCTCCTTTCTTGATATACCTTAATTTTAAGAATAGGAAACTTTCTCAAAGACCCCAGGAAAAACTGCCCCAATTTATTTCGGCAACCTGTTCAATTTTAAGTTTTACCCACACACAATTGAAGTTTTTTTTTTAAGTTTCTAATTTTAATTCCAATTAGTTAACATACAAGGTTACATTAGTTTCCAGTGTACAATATAGGGATTCAACACTTCTGTACATCACCCAGTGCTCATCATGACAAGTGCTCTCCTCATTCCCCATCACCCGTTTCACCCATCCCCCACACCCCCACACACACACCCTCTGTTTATTGGTTTGTCTCCCTCTCTCCTTTTCCCCCTTCGCTCTTTTGTTTTGTTCCTTAAATTCCACATATGAGTGAAATCATATGGTATTTGTTTTTTTCTGACTGACTTATTTTGCTTAACATAATGTTCTCTAGCTCCAATCCATGTTGTTGCAGATAGCCAGACTGTACTTTTTAATGACTGAATAACATTCCATTGTATATATATATCACACATCTTTAGCCACTGATCAATCGATGGACACTTGGAGAAGTATTCTTAATTCATAATAAAAACACCTTCCTTCAGAAAGTTTTCCCACCTAACTGTACCATTCTCACCTATAAGCAACATCAATGGTTCATTTCTCTACTTTTAATTCATTCTGGATAAATTTCGAATTAACTGTTTTATATTATTATACATTCTCTACTTGTTTGTGTGTTTTTCTCCATAAGCTTAAAACTTTAAGATTCTTGTATTGTAACTTCTCACAAAAGTAGTCATATGTCTCTATGGTTCAGCCAAATGCTTTCAAATATTCAAGGACTCAGACTACCTAAAAAAAAAAAAAAAAATGCATTATCTGCAAAGGGTCTTTAAATATAATTAACAGTGTTATATTAACTTCAGGTGTACAATATAATGATTCAACAATTCTATACATTTCAGTGCTCATCACAATAAATATACTCTTAATCCCCTTGATCTATTTTACCCATCCCCCTACTCATTTTCCCTCTGGCAACCAGTAATTTGTTCACTGTGTTTCAGTATCTTTGTCTTTTTTTTTATCCATTTGTTTCTAAAATTCCACATCTGAGTGACACATCATGTGACACAAGGGACACAAATATCACATCATGGTATTGGTCTCTCTGTGATTGACTTATCTCACTTAGCAATATCCTCTCTACGTCCATCCATGTTGCAAATGGCAAGATGCCATTCTTTTTTTATGGCTGAGTAATAGTACATCACAGAGACACACCCTACATCTTTATCCGTTCATCTATGGATGGGCATTTGGCTTGCCTCTGTGTCTTGTCTATTGTAAATACCGCTGCAATTACATAGGGATGCATATATCTTTTTGAATTAGTGTTTTCATTTTCTTGGGGTAAATACCCAGCAGTGGAATTACTAGATCATATTGTAATTCTATTTTTTTTGTTGTTATTTATCGTTTTCCACAGTAGCTGCACCAATTTGCATCTCCACCAATTTGCATTTGCGTACAAAAATTTTTTCTCCACATCTTAATCAACACTTGTTATTCAGATAACAGTTTTATACTGTTCCTTTCAGTTTCAGTAGTTCAAAATGCTATCCCTTCTATTTCACATATTCTTTCTCCTAATTGAAAGATTTGGTATTCCAAATCACTTGCGTGATTTCTTTTTTTTTTTTTTTTTTGCCAAGAATTAATTTTCATTTCAAAGCAATGGAAATAAGGATTACCTAAGGCTCTTAATTTGTCCCTTTGCAGAATTTATTGAACAAGGGTTATTATTTTTCTGAGGTAGATTTCATGGAAATCTACAAAGTATTTTAAGGTACAGTGTTGGTAAACATGATTTTACATGATTTCACACTTGAAAAAGTACTTTTTAAAAAATTAGCACTGATTTCCCTTAATAAGCTATCATATAATAGATAAAAACACAGATAAAACAAAATCTTAATAAAATGATAAGTCATGTGGTGAAATTGATCAGAAATGTATGGGTCAGGTTTTTTGTTTATGTTTCCTAGAAACGTATGAAGATCTCTTTCATAAAAATATGTTCAAAAAGATGAAAGCCAGAATGCCATTGCAAATAAAGAGGAAAATCATCATAGTTTAAAACACCTGGAGTTAACAATTGCATAACATAGGTCTTAAATTCTTTTAGTAATCATTGCTCACAAAATTCTGCGATATACTTTACATAACTAAAAAAATCTGACATCTCAGCAGGGTCGCTCCAACCTTCAGTCTGAATACATGCAAAATGAAGCAAGTAAGATGTACTTATGTGTTTGTCTGAAGAGAGTAGCTGCCATTCAAAATTCATATCATACTCTCTTGCAGATAAAGTATATTTTGCACTGTGTGATTTAGTGACATCCAAGAGACCAATGAATTCTCTAATGATGTTCTGATTTTCTTAACAATGAACACCAATGAACTTTCCCCTAGACAAACCAGATGGAAACTAAATTGTTTCTGCAAAATGAACAATTTGTGAAATCTTTGCAAATTGAATTCCAAATATACTTGACTTCCTCTGTAACAACATGCAATGCATTTAAGGCGTACATGAGAAATACACTAATTAGCTGTGCAACCTTTAAGCAGAGGTGAATGAGAACAGAAGATCACCACTGGAGATAGAAGTCAAAAACTCTGGAGTGGGGGCAGGGGGAAGTAATATGCAGATGAGATAGCTTCACTAAGAAACTACAAGATTAAGAAAGATGTCGTCAGGGGTGTTCATTTATTGTCTCTGAGTTGTTCACGTTAATCTGTTTTCTGAAGGAAGTCACTGAAGTTAAGTACACTTCACATTGCTTCAAGTCAGTTAGATACAGTCAAGATGAAGAAGTTCAAATTCGTAGTCTATATGTCTATATACACTGTTCCACAGAATCTCATCTGTATCCCAAAACTGAAGGGACTATGCATGAGAAAGATTTTTTCTATTACCCACAACCTAATGACAGTTTTCACAGTGACCTTAAGAAATACCAAGTAGGGGCACCTGGGTGGTTCAGTTGGTTAAGCGGCTGCCTTTGGCTCAGGTCATGATCCCAGGGTCCTGGAATCGAGCCCAGCATAGGGCGCCCTGCTCGGCAGGGAGTCTGCTTCTCCCTCTCCCTCTGCTTGCTGCTCTGCATACTTGTACTCTCTATCTCTCTGTCAAATAAATAAATAAAATCTTAAAAAAAAAAAAGAAAAAAAAAGAAAATGAAAAAGAAAGAAACTACCCAGTAGGTACGACATGTTCGTAAGCACAAAAACTTCATCTCGAGTAAAGGGTTTTTTTACAATTCCCATAGCATTCCATCTATAGAGGGTTATTACTCCCCTGGAAAGGACTAAAATGGCCATAGTCATAATTTACTTTTATACCTACTTAGAAACTCAAATATTCCACCTCAGCTATTACATCTTAGAGAAACGGAGGGTTCTTCTGCATCTTTATGAGATCCAGCTCCTCAATGTCTAAAAAAAAGTTAATAATGAAGCAAAGAAGTAGGGGAAACTTTCAAAATGGTATTCTACTGTTATTAAACTAGCAAGAAAAATAATGTTAATACCTTTCATTTCATGAAGCTCTTTTATATCTTTAATCTCATTTTATTCTCACCATTCAAAGGTAGTTGTGTTATTACATATAAATCTAGTTACAATTTCTCTTCAAACATCAAACTAGAGAAATTCCTGATGTTACTCATGTACCATTTTTAAAGCCTATGCAGTCCTCCCAAACTACAATTGTTTTCTCTTTGCATTTTCTACATTTTTGCCCTGCCAAGTTATTTTCCCAAGGATCTTTATCCATTGTCTTCGGCATACCTACTCTCCTAGAAATTTTGACCCCCAAAATTGTACATCCATTTTTTGCTTTTAATAAGAAATCCAAATGATTCTTAACTCAAAAAAATTTATCAGCCACGTGCTAGACATAGCCTCCTTCCCCCTACCCCACCCCCAATCACTAGGGTATATAAAAGAGCCTTTTATTTTTCCCCTCTCAGTCTTGACCAACTAATTTCAAAAATTTTTCCTACTATAGCACAAAAACTAAGAATTGCTCTTTTTCTCTGTCCTATGCCCTTCCTACAGTAAGATAAACTCTCTTGATCTGAGCTTTTATACTGACCTTTAGCCATATGACAGACACCATGTTAGATAAAACTGACTAAAACATTGGACTTATTTAATGAAAGAGGCAGATAAGTAAACAGACATGTAGAGTGTGATATTACAAGTGCTATACTGAGAGTCTGGAAATTGTCATAGAAGCACAAAGATGGGAGAAAGACCAAACTCTTAGGGAAAGACTCATAAAGAGGTAACAGTTGAGAAATAAGTAGGAATCCAGTAGAAAAACAAAGGGAGAGACGTTATATGAGGCAAAGGAAGCAGCATGTTCAAAGATGGAGAGCACAGTAGAACCTGGGGTGATGAGGAACATTCAAGTATAGTTTTTGTTCTATTTCTTGCAAACCCCTATGAAATTAGTTTCAGGTTATAAGGTCTCTGCTGTATAGTGTGTATCTCCTTTAATACTGCTTTGTACAGTACTTTCATAATTTTCCTTTTTATGGCCATGGACTTTATTTTCTACTTTTGCATTATCTGCATAGATGCCCTTTTTATTTTCAAACATGTTCTCAAATGAGAACCATCATTTCCACAAGTGTTTCTAAAGGGCAGTTGTGTTTCACCTGGATTCTTGCATTTCTGCCATCTTCATTCTCCTTCCTCTTAAAGACTCTGAGAGCCAGGCACATCCATAAAGCTTGTCTTTTCCAGCTTTTGTCTTTCCCATTACACATTCGCACCCACGTCTAACCCATGCTTCTCCTTTCCAAGAATCCATTCCTCTGCTCTAGGTGCTGTTCTCCCCTCCATTAAGGAGAATCAACCCCGCCCCCCCCCCGCCCCCATAACCAATCCCTTCTGGAGTGTTAACTTCCCTCTTGCTTTACTGCAAAATTAATATATTCCTTTCAGTCAAAAATAGTTTCCTACATCTCCCCAAAAAGTTACCCAATAGCAACTTTTAGGGGCCACCTACCCAGGAACACATGCCCTTCTTGCTAAACTCCTGATGCTACCTTATTCTTATCTACAACTTTTTATCTTCAGATTATTTTTTTCTCATAGGAGTTGTTGACACACATGTAAAGGGCCTCTCTAGCTGTTCCAACCACCACCAGAATGCATCTCTGTTCTGGATTAAAAGCAAATTAGAAACTACGTGCCCATGTTCTTCTCAATGGCTTTCTATTTCACACTTTCCTATGTCCCTATCCTAATGCCAAATCTCCCTGCTGCTGTTAATGGAACTTCAAAATGTCATATAATTTTTTTTTGCACCAATGAGGTTGCTGTAACCTCTATCTCTTGTTTCAATCCTGAAGAGAACTAACAGTCTTAGCTTCACGTTGCTCAAGGAAATCACCTCAGTGCTTTGTGCATTTCTTTCTGACACAGTCTACAGATTATATCCATCTTCTCTGTCATCTAAAGTTCAAATCAAATTCTTTATTTCTGGGGATTTGAATTACTGCAAATACGTCTCCTGGGTTCTTGCCAGTTGAACTAATAATTAAGGTCCCACCCCCATAGTCCCTCGCCAGGCAGCAGGTCTCACCTCTTATGAAGTGAGTCCACACACACACAAAAAGACTTTCAAAATCATCCCACTGCTTTTTTCACTATTCCCGAGTTGTTTGATTTTCCTTATCGTCTCTTCCTTCTGCCCTCTTTCTAATAGAAGATGAAATAGATAAACATTTTTACTCTCCTTCAATTTTTTTCTTTCCTTTTTATTCCTTTCTCTGGTTTTTCCCGCTGCCTTGGTGCCCAATCACAACTCATCAGCTTTCCTTCCCTGTCTTGTCTTTTAAGGCTCCCATTTGCTGTGGACAGACTCACAACCTGCTGAAGCCAGAGTGGAGAAGCTGCGTTGGCCCCTCTGACCTCCCTAATCTTGCTTTAAAGTAGCTTCCCCGCCCCAAACCCCCTCCATCAGCTTGTCTGTGACTCGCTCGTCTATACCAGTTCTTTTTATCACCTTCCTTTCGGTCCTCTCCTTGATTTTTGTGTTCCCCCAGGCTCACATGTGGGTCTTCTGTAAGCCTCTAAGACACAGCAAGTGCTACTTATCTAGTAGCAAGAGAAGAATTTGCTTAGAGCGCCCCCTAGAGCTGTTTAGTGGCACAGCTTGGGTCTGCTCAGCATTCACCATCTCCTCTTTTACCCAGCTCTCTCAGGAGGAAAAGGAAAACCTTCCTGAGCCAATGATGTTTCCTAACTGTGTGGCACTACCATTACCTCCAGACTTCCTCTTGATCATCATCATCGTGGAACTAAAAAGAGAAAAGTAGTCTCTGGATATAAACAGCACCCTGACTACTGAGCTTTCTCTGCCAAGACCTTATTACACCCACAGTATCCCCTTTCAAGTTAGTTAGCCTGCACCAGTAAATATAACTACAAGTGACAAAGGTCTGGATGCAAAGTCTTTGCAGTTGTTGAGTATGATTAGTAAAAATTTAATGCTGCTTTATCAGTATAAGCCTACGTAGAAATCATCCAAATGCCTACCTCCACCACAAGAGATAACACTCTTCTCAAGGTGAAAAGTGCCCAACAATGCCTTCCAATGATTACCTGGCATTTTTTGTAGTTTGTTTTTTTGTTGTTGTTGTTTGTTTTTTTAATGAATGTTCGAGGATCAATGGCTCACCTGCCACATATTTCTTTATAAGGCTTCCTTTTAAGTGCAGAGCTCATTTTACATTTTTATTTAGAAATAAGTTGCCCTTATTTCAAAAGTACTTGCTATCTACATTTCACTTTTCACTACAGAGGATTAAAATACTTATTTGAATTATGGAAACCAGTGTTAAGAGTCCACTCAACCCCAGAGCCTCAGTCACGTTTGTACAAGAAAATAGAATATTAAAAATCAGGCCTGACCCAGAAAATCAAGGACATGTAGTTAACACAGGGAGAAGATTAATGGGACAAGGCAACTTGGTCAAGTTTATCTTTGGATATCTTCCAAACTGTTTTCCATTTTCTCCTTTCTTCACATGTCCTCATGCAATTGATTTACCTGGATTCCCACTTCTGCCCTCTTCTAAGTAAAGCAGCATCCCAAATTATAGACATACTCAGGATCTTCCCCATTTTTGCCCATTCCCACTCAGATAAATCTTCCATACCCCCAAGAAACTGTCCACTAAAATTTAATACCATGATGGATTGTCATATCATCCACTAGGGGGCAAAACGGTATTTATCATTTTAAAAGACTCCTAGAGATGGAAAGCTTTAATAAAAGGGTTTGAATGGTGGTATTTCAGGCATCACAGCACACTACGGCATGAAGAATCTTTTGACAAGAACATTTCTGGGACTCCCTTTCCATTCTGTATTCTGTTCACATTCCCCTACCTTCCACTCAAAATTCACATATAAAATTAACCACAACAAATTCCTCTACCTTCTCTATAGTGGTTCTTCCTAAAACATGTTCTATAATGGCACTTGCCATTTTATGTTGTACTTCTGTTTTAGGCCTATTCTGCCTGGCCAAGAATAAGTCTCTTAAGGACAAGAACAAGTTACAGTCAGCCTTTTTTTCCCAGTACCTTGCACCATGACTGACATACTGAAAATATAAATTAGGTGTTTGGTAAACTGAATCAAGTACAAGACTAAGTTTTGCTCATTTTTTGCAAATGACATAAAGTGGAATGGATTACTAATCCCACTTCTGAGTGGATTCTGACAAACAGCTAGTAGTCTCTGACAGAATGAAGCATTCGGTAAACATATTCATTCTTTGACTCAATAAATATGTACTAACCATCTTCTATGGGCCAATCACTATGCATATAGATAAAAGGACACTATGCAAAGATGATCAAATTCATGGGAGTGAGGTACAATGCAATAACCATACAAATACATGATTGCTGTCCATGATTACAGTTACTGTAAGTGATTATAATATAGGGCTATTATAATCAATATTTCAAGGAAGAGTATTGGAGGATGACTAAGGAATATATAAGAAGAGCCTTATTTAGTCTGGCAAGTCAGGAAACACCTCTGTAAATATTGAGGTAAGGTCTGACAAATGAGAAAAAGTTAACTAAACAGGGAGAACGAAAGGACAGAATGTGTCAAACAAAAGAACAGTTTATGTGATGGTTCTGAGTATGTTGTTAATGTGACATATTTGATCCTATGAAGACAACTGATGTGGCTGGAGCACAGAGAGGGCAAGTGCTAGGAGAGGAGGCTGAGGAGTAAGCAGGAGCCAGACCCCATATTATAACTGATGGTAAAGATGGCGGTCTTTATCCCTAGAGAGACAGGATACCACCTGAGGATTTCAAGATTTGTTATTTAAAAGGTGATTCTGTCCTCTATAGTTCAGGAGTAAATTTAGGAGGACCAACAAAGACTTCTAGAATAATCTAGATGACCGACTGGATTAGAGTGGTGAATATTCTAATACAGAATGTGAGATTTATTGGGTAAAGGATGAAAACAAGTGAGCCCACTTCTGAAATTTCTAACAGATAAAATCCGAACTCTAAAGTAGTTGTGGTCAATGGTAATGCCCGGTTTTCTGGCTTGCGCGACTAGTTGGAGGCTGATAACAATTACTGAAATAGAGTGAACCAGGTTCGTGAAGCTAGATCATGAATTCAGGTTTTGGAATTTGAGTCAAAGATGTGTGTGAAATATCCTAATGTGAAAATGACAAGAAGGCAGTTGGAGAGAGTCTGGAGCTCAAAGTAAAGAGAAGACACACACTTGGCACGTGGCAATCACTTTTATATTGTTATTAAAGCTGCAGACAGGGAGAGTACAAGCCTGTACTCTCTGTAAAATATTCCTTTATTGCACTTTACTGAGCTTTTTACAAATAGAAGGTTTGTGAAGCAAGTCTATCGCTGCCATTTTTCCAACAGTATTTGCTTATAAATCTCTGCCTCTGTCACATTTTGATAATTCTTGCAATATTTCAAACTTTTTCATTATATTTGTGATGAATGATCTATGATGAGTGATTACAAGTTGTAAGCACTCAGCTGATGGATAGCATTTTGGGGGGGAAGAATTAAGGTATGTACATTTTTTTAGACACAATGCTATTGCCCACTTAAAAGACTGCAGTATAGTATAAACTTCTATATGCACTGGAAACCAAAAAATTCATTTGACTCACATGATTATTTGCATTATTGTGGCAGTCTGCAACCAAACTCAGAAGCTCTCCAGGTATACCTCTACTAGTTTATGAAAAAAAAAAAATGGGTTAGGATTAACGCTTAAGAAAGACCAAGATCAAAACTGAGCGGCCAGAGAGGCAGGTAAATCAAGAAAGCATTGTATCGCAGAATCCAAGGAGGAGAGGGATGTCAAATTCTGCTGAGACTTCAAGGTAAAAAACATATTTACAGCTGCGATGAATGTCATCTGAAACACTAGCAGCAGCCATTTCAAGAAAATGGAGAACAAAACCAGTGGAACATGAATAAATAGGGACAGTGATTGTCACTAATTCACTCAAGAAGTCTGGCTCGGAAAAGGAACAGAGGAATGTGGCATTATCTAGAGAAGAAGGTGGTTGAAATGGGATTTTTGTTAAAATATAGTAGTATTTGCTGTTTGATGAGCCAGATACTCATAACTTTACTATGTTTATTTTGCCCGTTGATTTTTGTATGCTTTACTATGTCCTGGTACCTGTGTAGGAGATGTCCCATAAATATCTGTTGAATGAACAGTACCTGTAGATAAATGCCCACATCTCAGTTAACTTTTTCCCTCTTTTCCCTCTTCTGTAATGTACTTTGCTGTTACTTATTTTTAATAAGCATTTTGATTTTCTACTTTCATCATTCTTATTTTGATCTGGTCAAAATACCTGTTTCTGTTGTATCTAATAGGACTACAAGTGTAAAGTACATCTCCAAATGACAATAAATATATTAAGAGGAAATTTTGAAGATTTAAATCATAAAGCAGATATATTTAATTATATGAATTTTACATTTGTAGAAACTTGGTAACTTTTTTTTTGCATTTTGTAACATTTGTAACTTGGATTAAGTAGTTACAGGACTTTGCAGGTACATCCTTGTGTCTAGAACCTTTTTGCCCTCTTCTTCATGTGGTTCACACAGATTTTTCCTGTTGACCTTCATATCTCAGCTCAGGCACTTACTTATCACACCCCATACATACATACAGGCTCTGATTGAAAGGGGAGAGCTAGATTACTTGTTTTAAAGTTAGATTTGCATGGCAAGCCCATTAGTTTTACAAAGAATGTGCATTTGGCTGGCCAGAGAAATTGATGATGATTATCAGGGATAAAAATCTCCAATTAAAGTATTCCCCTCCTTAGTTCTGTCACTACACCCTAGGAAGTTCCAACCTTCTCTACTCCCATAGCATTGGTGGCATCTCTATGGTATGATTGCACGATTTTTCTCCATCTAAATCTGTCACTCCACTTCTTTCAGAACTTTTAAGGTCCTCTTATTCATCTAAGTATCTGGAGTCTGGACTAGTAGTCTTATGGTAGAACCCATTTTTTGTAAATAAGAAATAATTAAATGAATCTAGAGTTAATAAGTTATATAGTATCCTCATAAAGTAAGTATTCAAAGATATAACATACTACCTCATTCACCTGAACAATTTACTGTGTATTTGTACACTAGGCCAGGTTCAGTCATTTTAGCCTCAATACATCCAGACCACCATTTCATACTGTGACCATCTGGACCATTAGATGTAAGTACTGATTTGGCAGATAATTCAGTGGTATGAGTATAGTTGTGGGAATAAAATGAATTTGAAAGCTACTACCACCCAAAGGATGTATTTAAAGCTACTCTTATTAAGATGAGAAACTTGACATTATCCTTTTTATAACTGGAAATGTCCTAGTATTTTTATAAATGAAGAATATGCAAATCATCTGAATTTTCATTTTGAGATTTTGGGGCTGCCATTTTTTAATTTGTCAACCTTTAAATAGACTCCCAACCTCAGAGAAGAACCCTCTACCCAGAGAAACTATCACCAATTTGACACATGGAAAAATCTTAGGATTAACATAAATAGAATATGTCCTTGTAAAATGTCACAGCATTAAGTTAACTCAGGTACCTTTTTAAAACTCATTCAAGAGTACAGCATTTCCAACAAGCTTGTGAACTTAGCTCCATTTGCAAGGTCACAAAAGATGAACCCCTCTTTTCACACATAAAATGATGGATGGTGCTATAGAAGCCATCAATAAATATTCATTTTAAGTCAAGCTTTTTATTTATCCATTGGAGATGACCTCTGTTCTAAAATATATATGTAATTCTTCTCAAAAAGGAAAGGCATTGCTGTAGTTGTCTATTAAATCATTAATTTTTGTCTACTCTATTCAGTGGCTGCTTTAAAAAATAACAGAATTATCAAGCTGCTCAGAAAAAAGGTTCTTTCTGATTGTCAGCTCCATATTCTAAAAGCGCGGATTAATTTCTCTGAATCTCACAGCTGGAACTTTCTTCACTAACTGGCAGTTTCCACTTAGTGATCAAGGCAATTGACTAAAATAAATTATACATAAACCTGAAATTCCTAATAGTAATAAGGCCCCTTCATGAGATAATCACACCAGCAGAAGTACTCATCTGTTGGCTGCAACTCTATAGGGTTTTGAAATTATCTTATAAAAACTACATTTCCAGAAATGTTTTCATTTCTAGTTCTGTGAAAGGGCTAACATGGCTACATCTATGGCACTAGGCACAAAGAAGGAGCTCCAAATATATTCATTAACTGACTCATTGATTAAACTGGATATATGGGGCACCTGGGTGGCTCAGTGGGTTAAAGCCTCTGCCTTCGGCTCAGGTCATGATCCCAGGGTCCTGGGATCGAGCCCCCGCATCGAGCCCCCGCATCGAGCCCCCGCATCGGGCTCTCTGCTCAGCAGGGAGCCTGCTTCCTCCTCTCTCTCTGCCTGCCTCTCTGCCTACTTGTGATCTTTGTCTGTCAAATAAAGAAATAAAAAATCTTTAAACTGGATATACTGTTCATAAAGCACTAGAGTCCATGCTGTTTATAAAGCAAACAGTTGGCGAGGTACTGACTTCAAAAAACAATCAACAGTTATTTATACTGCTAGTATTAAGAAAGCACATAATAATGGCTTATGAAGTACAATCCCTGCTCCCCTGGAATTTAGGATGAGGGAAACTCACATATGAAATAAATAGGGGGAAAAAAAATCATTGCTAGGCACTATCTGATGGCTATAAAGCAATCGTTAGCAGAAATCGACATTGGCTAGAAAAGTAAGGGGGTACTTTGTTAACAATATAAACTTGGACTAAGGCTTAAAGGTCAGAGTAATTTTATTAGGCAGAAAGGACTAAAGACATTGCAGATGGATTTCCTGATTATGCAAAAATTTGGTGGTGAAAAGGAAGAGAACTCATGGAAATGTAGTGATAAATGCTTTGATGAACTCCCTCCCACACACACCAATCTTGCACCATCTGACTGCCTAGAGCGTTGATGGCTGATGGCTCATAACTGAAGTCCTTCTCAGCACCACCCTCAGCAGAAGAGACTGCTGGTAAGATGTGAGGACAACCCACACCCAATGACTGGTAGATTCAGGAGCATAAAAATTTCACCTCTTTTAAGAATTCAGAACCTATCTGATGAGCTATCCCAGCTCTAGAGCTCCCCATAAGATTGGATGAGGCCTCTGGTAAGACTACATCACAGCCCAACTTTTCCACCTATACAGTTCTGCTCCCTGCACTCTCCCACAGGTGCTGATCCAAAGAATACTCCACTCCCGCTTGCAAATCTGAGTCTGCTTCCCTGGAGAACTTGACCTATAGCAATAGAGTATAATGTGGGGACCAATCTGACTATATTTGATAGAAAGCAATTTACATGTATTCATTCAAGGGACATATATGGACTTTGACTCTGTGCCAGCCACTATTCTAGGGCTTAGAACATAGAGAATGAGAAAAATATTTCTCTTCTCTTGTAGACCTGATATTCTGGTGGGGGAAACCTAAAAAAACATAATGGAACTTTAAATGATATGTGCTAGAATGAGAAAGAAGCAGAGCAAAGGGACAGGTAGTGTGTATGCTTAGGAGCAGTTGGGGCTTTAGATAGGATGGCCATATAAAAACTTAAAAGAAGTGACGTATGAGCAGAAAGCTAAATAAACTAATGGGACAATCCATGATAGTATCTGGGGGAAGAATACTGTAGACAGAAGGAACAGCCAAGGCAAATGTCCTGAGGTAGAAGTGTGCCTGGCATGTCTTGAGGAGAGGAAAATCAGGAGCACAGTAGGAGGTAGGGAAACAGACAATAGGCCTTTTTATGTAAGGAATTCAGATCATTCTAAGTCAAATAGGAAGACAAGGAAGGGCTGTAATTAGGACAGCCTCATGATCAGATTTCCATTGTAAAAGAATCTTCTGCCTGGAAGGTGAGAAGGAATCTAGAAAGGAGCAAGACTGGAAGCAGTCAGGTTATTAGGAGGCTACTGTAGAGGTCTAAGCCAGCAATAAGAACTTGGGCTTAAGGTCATGAATCATAACAGTTTGCCTGGGGCTGAAGTTTCTCAGGGTATGTACAGGACATTCAGGGCTAAAACCAATAGTCATCTGCAAATCAAGAGGGTTGGTCTCCCTATCTGTACCAGAGGGAAGGCCTTAAAGTAGAGAGTTGAGGTCAGATTCAAAATATATTCTGAAGGTTGAGCAGATAGTAAAGTAGAAGAAGAAGGTTTAAATAGTTAGGACAGAGATAAAGTACAGAGCTTCTTCAAAGTCAGGAAAGTGGGTTTGTACTTTGAAAGATTAGCCTGGCATTAGTATATAGTCTATACCGGACTTTGGAGAGACAATGACTCATGAGATCTTTCATCAGACTGCTGCAAGAAAAGGATGACAGAAATGTTCAGAGCTGGATCTCAAACACAATGGAGGCAAAAGGGATGGCAGTGATGATAGTGATGGTGACAGTGGCAAATATCACAGCAGAGATGGAGGTCATATTGTAGGTAGAAGAGAGGAGGGTAGAGGTCATGTTAATAAGGATAGGGAAAAATTAAGTAAAATTTAAAAATCCATTTGAGAGACATTGACAAAGAAATGTCAAGATTTGTGGGCTGAAGGACTAAAGAAAAACAGAAGAAACACTAGTCACTGGAAATTGATTACTTAGTGACATTAACCAAAAGGGACATTGAAAAGAACAGGTCAGGGGGAAATCTGGTGATGAACAACCATTTAGTTAGACAGCATGACTGTAAAGTGAGAGTGGAATATCTAAGTGGGTTGTCAGTTGCAGTATCAGTTTAATCTTTCCAGATGGCGATCTGATGGTAAAGAAAACTTACTATTTTGAGTCAAAGGACCTTGCTGAGGTCCACACTGAGATGGCTATGTAACCATATGCAACCTCTGGGTCTTAAACTTTTCATGTCTAAAAGGGGCAAAACAGTACCTACTTCACAGGGCTGTTGTAGAGAAAACAAGACGGAATTGTCAAGGAGAAGTAAGGAGCTGAGATAGAGATTGGAGGGTCATCTTTCTATGTCAGTTTTCCAGAACCACTTCTGTTCCCCATCACCATAACCCCACTAAAGAAAACTTTTTTTAAATGGAGAAAATCTTGGTTTCTTGAACTTTAAAGTAATACATAAAAACTCTTGGTATGTGAAAATTGTGAAATAAGAGGTTGATGTTAAACTGTCCACAAAACTCAAACCATTCCAGTTCTTCTGTGTAAGTGACAGGAGATAGAGTAAAACCTTCATATGCTAGAACAAGACTCCAGGAACAAGAGTACATCTCCATCTAATCACAGAAGTTCAGTGCAAGATTTCATAGAGGATAAAAAAGTACTTGCTTTCCCACAACTCATAGTGATAGGAGCCCCCAATCTAAGATTCTAAAGTAACAACACTTACTTACAACATAAGCCTCAGACCTAAATCTTATTTCAGCTGTGGCCAAATAGACCCCATCTTCAGGACAGGTCAGCAGAAGCACCGAGTTCTGCCAGGCATGTACGTCTGAAGTACAGCCTCCCCATGATGCATATCCTGGCTCTTCTTGCTTCACATGACCTTCAGGTTCCCAGCTCATCCCCAACATATGAAAAACACATTACCATCCTATTGGGAAATATCCTACCTCAATTAATCTAGAGTCAAGCCAGCATGTAGCAGAAGTCCCAATTCTGAAATTTTGTTTTAGAAAATTATTAAAGCTCTTTTTTAAAGAATCAGAAAAGTATATATTTATATATTATTGAGCTAGTGACAACAAAAAAATATAACTAACGGTTCATATGAATTAGACATTGCCTTTTCTTGAGAATGAGTTTTTATCTGCTTGATGCCGTAAAGAACACAAATTCCAGAACAGTGACTATCTTTCAAATGGAAGAGTTTCAAACACTGTAAAGTAACTCCAGTTGATTAGAATAAAAAGACATGCTTAATTTGGCATGTCAGTTATAATTTTATAAGCATATGAAATTTTATATATTCAAGTTCCTAAGTTAAGGAGTTAAAAGTAAATCTGAAAATAAGCAGTCTTCCAAGTTTTTCTTTCTCCTAAAATACCAATTTTGATCTATCCTCCCACCTGCCACACACACACACACACACTCATTCTTCCTCATCCCATAGCTTTATAATTACAAGTAACTTCACCTATTTCTCCTACCTGATACATGGTAGGTTCAAACTAACTCCTCCCTTCTAGAGAAGGGATAGAGATTATGCAAAATCTCAAAAATTCCCTATATATCACAGAATTGAATGATAAAATACTGGAAGAAAAGTAAGTTGTATTGTTTCTTCAAAATAGGAGATGTCCTAAATTGAAGACTCTTATATAGAGAGGGGCCATTCAAAAGAACAGTCATATCTAAAATGCTTAACTAGAACAGTTAGAGTAACTTGGTTCTGAAACAGACAGAGTTCTCCAGGGAAGGTACTGTGGCAAAAAGACAGAACCCTGCAGAAAGAATCCTCTTCCTAGTGAATATTTTTTGACTATAATTTTGTTCATTTACATTTATAAGGTTCAGATGAATCTGTCCACACTTTGTATTAATTTCTATCATCTTGATTCCCGTTCTGAATTTTCACAAAGACCAAGAAAAGGAATATATTCTACTAGATTCTCCTCACGTATAAAGTCATAGGGAGTAAGTAGACACTTTGGGTGAATTTAGCACATTTAACTATTATCTAAACTAATGGAAGGGAGACAGGACCTAGATAATTCAAAACAGGGATATTTTCCAAATTTTTCATTTATTTATATTTTGAGAATGCATGAAAAGTGATAAATCAGTCAAGGACCAGTCTTCAAGGAGTCATGGGGGGAAATGGAGACATTTGCACAGTAAAACAAAAATGGTCTTGAGTGACATAAGAGGTATATGGGTAAGATGCTAGAAGGACTCAAGGAATCAAAGAACTGGGGGGTTTATAAACACATGTGGTGATGTTTTCAATAAAGCATTACTTAAGCAGAAAATCTATCCCTCTCCCTCTGCCCAACACACACATGGAATGATTACTTCTCACCTATGGATAAATCAGAAAAAGTAGATCTTTTTTTTAAGATTTGAGAGGGGATGGGTGCTAGTATGGGGCAGTGGATGGGCAGAAAGAGGGGGGGACAGAGTGCCAAAGAGACTCCCCACTGAACTCGGAGCCCTGAAACAGTCTGGACCCCATGACCCTGAGATCACAACCTGAGACAAAACCAGAGTCAAACACTTAACCCACGGCAACACCCAGGCACCCCACACACTTTTCTTTGATGGACAAAATGAATACCCAGTAAAAGGAATTTTATTTCCTTAAGCTGTTAAATTACATCTTAGGCAATTACCTCCATACTGGAGACTCAGGCTGATTTAACACATACATGAAGTTGTAGATAAGACCAAATACAGTTTTAATAAGAGCATAACAGGAAAAGTTCTTCTGTACCTTATTCTTACGTTAAGCCTATCTGCAGAAGTCTGATACAACCATCACCTTTAGAATCAGAATTTACTTTGTGGGGCAGGGTGGGGGTGTGGGGGGGAGAGCACGTCCTAAGAAATAAACCCCAATTTGCCATATACCTAATTCCCTGTATCAGAATTCCATGTAGATACTGCCAGCCTCCTGCCCACTCTCATGCTTATGTGAATTCAAATTCTCCTCATGTTGAATACCATGGTTCTTGATTCATCATCCTAAAAAGTAAGACACTTAAAGGTATCATAACCCATAGTTCTTTCTGGGAAAAAAAAAAGAAAGTCAAAGTTCTCTATACCATCACTTTAAACTCTGACTGAAATGTTCAGAAATGCCAGAGATACAGGGTTGGTGAATGTTCCTAGGACCTGAAATAGGATACCCCAGAAACAATGGGAGGGGCTAGGACATGTGCTGTATTACTGTATATTTCAATTTTCCAACCTGCTGCTTTGATTTGTACAACTATTAGAATAAGGGGAAAAAGTTGAATCTCACTTGACAGGAGTAAAACTGAAATGGCAAAAACTTCTTATATGTTGCCTTTCAACTACTAGGAATTCAGAATGTCTCATTAATGATTCAGTCCAGGGGCACCCACCGGGCTCAGTTGGTAGGGCATGTGACTCTTGATCTCAGGGTTGTGGGTTCAAGCCCCACATTGGGTGTAGAGCTTACTTAAAAATAAAAGAGCTAAATCTTTTTTAAAAATCTTTTAAAAAATTGAGTCAAATGCAAATACAAGTCCTTCTCCCAAAAATCTAAGCATTAGACATAATCCTATTTGAAATGTAAAAAGACAAAAATTGGGGTAGGTTGATTCTACTAAAGGAGTGTTAGACTCTTTTCAAAGCTATTTAATAAAGTTATGAAATTTTGCCAAGATCATTGCAGTGCTATTCAGAGTAGATTTTCTAAAAAAGTCATCTCGGTCTCATTTCCTGAACTATTGAATTATGGATATATTTTGATGAATGATAAAGTATAGATGAGCTATTTAAAACCAAAATGGGTTACAATCACTCTTCATACCTCAGTGAATGAAAGACCACTGGGTAAACGCCAATGAACCTAAGAGCTTTCACATTCTAATTATCCTAATCCTCCTTGTGAAGAATTTGCAATGTGTGTGTACAAACTATATTCACCTTTATTCGAAAAGTTACTTATAGTCTCTTATTGGTTTCACAGCAAGAGAAATTGGGTGATATTTGCTTCTCCCTTCGCTATGTACCGACTGCCGGCAAGCTGACTGTTGTCATTCTGGAGGCAAAGAACCTGAAGAAGATGGACGTGGGTGGCTTATCTGGTAAGACTGTGATGTTTACTGGTTTTTTTTTTTTTTTAATGCTCTTTCATCGTGGATACCAGATGCATCGCACACATGCTGTGACTCCCCATTCCTTATTGATCACAGCTTCCTTCCCACGGAGAATGGAAGCGGTCTCAGAATCCATCCCAACACAGTGCTCCAGAAGCTGCTCTCAATTTATCGGAACTGGCATAAAAGATGAAATCTATTTTCCTGTTTCATACCCAGAGTAGCAATCATTAGTTCTACTGCACTGAAAGCTGATTTTTTTTTTTCTTCTGCTTCTCTTGCAAAAGGCAACCCCTATGACCATTTTGAACTTTTCTGGGTGTTTGTTTTTTTTTTAATCAAAATTCACCCATGACATGAAACCAGGGTTTTAACTAAGACTTCTTTATTAGGTACTTGATAACCTAACAGTTTTTAGTAATACTGTTATATTAAAGGTGCAGCATTTCAAATATAAGTAAACAAAATCTATTTGAGGGTGGCTCCTCAAGGCAATGCATTTATTTCTACAGTCTATGATGGGGGTGGAGACTTTTGGATTTTAAGTTCTATATAACCCAAACTTAGTTTAAAAAAAAAAAAAAGGTATACTCTTGCTCAAAAGCTAAGTCAACTGAAGGATTTCCACAATTGACTAGGATTTTTAAATTTTCTGTTCTGCAGAATTATATTTTCAATTTTTTAATAAAATATTAAAGCATGAGAAATTTCTTTATATGCCACAAGTTCATCATGAATACACTATAGTTATCATTGTTTGTGGTTGTGGAATTAGAACCCACATTACTGGTTATTCAGTGCTTTCTATTGCAAACTTCAAAAAGTCACCCTAATGCAACCTGGTCATTTTATATTCTAAAGCATAACAGCTCAAAAATGCTAAAGGTGAGTTTCCACTTGCTAAACTACTAATTTGTCAACCAAATTCTCTTGGTATTTAAGTTTATTTCTCTTTATAATAAGTTGCCTGGGGAAGCTGCACTAATTCATGTCACAAAGACCCCACTTAAAAGCTTACTGCTTTCATTGCTTAAAGAATAACAGAGCAAGTTTAAAACAACGAGCAGTTTCCTCCAGAAATATTAAAAAAAAATCTAATGTGTGTAAGAGGGAAAATATATGTGTATATATATGTATATGCCATACATATATACATATATACAAATACAGTGGCACTGAGCATCCCTAACACCAGATATGGCTTGAAAACAGTTTCTCACTGAAAGAACCTGGTACTTACTAGAGAAACGGTAGGTTCCAGGTGTGGCACAGGAAGTATACAAGCCTAGAACATCTCATCTAACCAGAAAGCAAGGAAGCTACCAAAGAATACGAGGGTCTTGTCAAAAGACTTGAAAGCCACTGGCCAAAGATGTGATCACTTGAGCATTGGTAATCTAATAAATGCAAAGATCATTTAATGTACAGATAAATTCTCAGCTTTAAGGACAGTTGACTCCCAAATACTACTCAGTATCCTGAGGTAGGATTTCAGGCACCTTTGACCTTTCTTTCCTTTGGTTCAATGGTCATAATGTCTTTGTATTCTGCTGCTCATACTCCTCTCCCAACTCCCAGGCCAACTAATACCTCATTACCTCTATCTAGTACTCCCCTAATTTTCCTTCCAATCCATTGTATTCCCTTTAACAGAGTTCCAGAAGCAGCTTAACCATGAAGCCAATAAAACTCCAGGGTCCCTCATTTGTTCTGTCTTCTTTCAAGGTCCTAGAAATGCGTTCCCATGATCACTGATATTTCAGCCTCAATTTGTCAGTCACTGTCTGAGTCTCTGACTTTGCCACCATCATCCGTCTCTTCTTGTTCAGCAGCATCTGAGTGGCTACCGGCATTTTTGAGATTTAGTTAAGGGAAGCTGGGTCTGGCAGAATATATTTATGTAGCTTGTAATCACTTCCATGTGTAATTGGGTTATTGGTGGCTACCAGGGGAAGGAAGGGCTGCTGGGAGGACTCCTACCACCCACTGCACTATCTCAGCACCATGACATAAGAGGGGCAAGGCCAGAAGTCATATATGCTCATTGTTTTCTAGGTTTTTTTTTCTTGTTTATGTTCTTTTTTTCAAATGTTAAACTCCATTTGCTAAAATGGCTAGATAATTGAACCAAAGTGGACTGTTTCATCAGGGTCTAAAGTTATATTAGCTTCAGGATCCACACACCCTGGGTCTACCCCTACATTGGAATTACCTGGGATGTTTTTGTTTAACTATTAAATATTAAATAAGGTTATTTCAAGACTCCTAATCTCAAGGGCTCCATCTCCCTGTGAAATTAAGTCAGTCATTCAGGTCCACATAACACAGATCCCCCCAGACTCTGTCCCACTGCATTTCTGTATTTTAACCAAATTTAACCAGCACACAGCTCTTCACACAGACTATGTAATTTGCTGCTTCCGTTTGTTGTCTAAATCATTTCCTTCACCTTGAATTCTTCCTTCCAACAATGCCCAGCTAAATGCTATCCATTCTTCAGGCCAAGCTTAAGTCTTATTTTCTTCCATCTGTTGAACAAAATATGGTGTTTTCCTCCTTTGTGTTAGGTATTGTTCTGAGACTAGATTTATATCAGTGGACAAAAGAGCCAAAAGGCCCTGACCTTGTACACTTTACATTTTAATTTGGGGAGACAGAACCAATAAAGAAGCATGCAGTGTGCCAATACATGACAAGTGTTATGGAAAAATCAAAGCAGGGAAGTAGGAGAAGAAATACTGGGGAGCCGTTTTAAGTGTGGTGGTCAGAGAAAGCCACAACCTGGAAGAGGTGAGGAAACAAACCACGGGCTGTCTAGAGAAAAGAACATTTGGGTGGAGGGATTTCATGAAGTCTTTTCTGACTCATCCCGACAGGACGCATCTTTTCCTTTTTTAAATGCCAACAGCAGTTTGTTTACACCCTTCAAACATCACGCTTCTCTCACTAGACTGTGCTCTATATTTCTATCTCCCACAATGCCCTGACTGCTAGCACTGAACATAGCTGCTGAATGAATAATGAATTATTTACGGAAGAGCTATGGCCTGGAAAAACAAGTCTTGCATTTCAAATTTGTTTAACCTACTTACCATTAAAATAACTTTAAGAACTTGGATGGTCTATCTCAAAGTAATTTAACCTATGTCTGAGACCAAAATTATATAATGAGATCATCCCAGGTAAATCAAATGTTTAACTACATTTGCTGGAAATGGCTAGTTAATTGGGTTAATTGGAACCAAAGTGGGTTGTTTTACTAGGGTTGGAATCCCACTCTACCACTACCAGCAATTTGACACTGGACAAATTATTTAGTTTTCTGAGCCTTAGTTGCATTATCTATGAAGTGGAAGTAATAGGATTTTTTTTATAAATGTGTTATGAGAAATAAAGCACAGGGTCTGGCACCCCTAAGTGCTCACTAAATATTCTTGTAATCATTTCTGTTACTTTATGAAATTTTGGGCTAAAAATGGAAAATGTGAAAGCAACCAATGAACAGTTTAACCAATTCTTGATTGAATGGGGAAAAAAAGAAAGGTTCATTTATAGGACTGGCTGGTCAGTTAAGGCAAAAATGAGATCAGTAGACCTATGTTTTACATAGACCAAACAGTGAATTAAGACAAGGTATTCAATTAAACAGGAAATATTAGGGGGAAAAAATGGAAAAAAAAAAACTTTAATTTTTCTTACTACTCTATCGCAAGGTTTCTTTTCTACTATGTAAATTCAAAATACATTGCATCAGCATTTTACCTCTCTTATCTATCCATATAGCAAGTCACACAAATTCCAACCCTTCTCATAGGGACAAACTTGACTGGACCATTCACATGTCTACAGTAGACCTCTGTACTTACAAGCTAAATATTCCAAGTCTCAAGTATTTGCGAGCAACAGCTAGAGTTTCTGAATCTAGCTATTTGTATTGAAACTTACAGGTTTCAAGGCTGTCCTTCAGGAATAAGTTTGTAGAGTAGAAAATGAGTTGGGTTTCTTTTTTTCCTGTACTTGGAAAGTGGGGATGGAAAATCAAGCTGTCTGCCTAGTAACCACTTCTCAGTATCCTCACAGCCTTTTATACATCTGTGTGTTTAGAGTAAATTTCTCTTCAAATAATTATCTTTTTGTGAAAACTGAGGAAGAATATGAACAGTGTCTTGGTCCAGTTAGGCTACTATAACACTATCATAAACCGGGTGCCTTAAATGGAAGTTTATTTCTCATAGTCCAAGATTAAGGCACCAGCAGGTTCCATGTCTGGTGAGAAACTGCTTCTTGGTTTATAGCCGTTGTCTAATTTTTGAGTCTTCACAAGGCAGAGGAAGCAAGGGAGCTTTCTGGGATCCCTTTTTATAAGGGCACTAATCCCATTCACGAAGGCTCCACCCTCACAACCTAATCGCCTTCCAAGGGTACCACCTCCAAATACCATCATTTCAGGGATTTGGTTTCAACATGGGAATTTTAGGAGAATGCTAACATTCAGTCTACAGCATAGAAGTCTAAGAAACTGATGACATTAAAAAAGTTGAAGATTCTCAAAGGTGTGAGGTTGTAGGTCTTGTATTTTTGAGCTGTTTATTTATAAAATTCAAATCTATACCTGTGCAGACTTTTAAGTTACTCTCAAAGAGTAAATACCTTGCTTCTAACTAAATCCCTTGTACCTGTTTATGTTACAACTGATTTCCTCACTTTTTTGTTTGGTTGGTTGGGTTTTTGTTTGTTTTCTGTGTGTGTGTGTGTGTGTGTGTGTGTGTGTGTGTGTGTGTTTGGAAGGGGTCTGTCATACCAGAAATTTAAGACTTCTAAGTACAGATTTAGTGAGAATGTTCAAGACTAAGTTCATTTGGGCTTTATATCACAAATTAAACTTTTTTAGGTCTTCTAACCTAAGGATAGAGCCGTTTGAAGAAAAAAACGACCAAACTTCTTATTGAGCAAAATGGACAGGAATAGAGCTTTTAACTTTCACTTAGGTTGAAGCTTTTCAACCTAAATCTAAAAAGAAAATTTTTAACTCTTAAGTCATTATAATCTAGCTATAGAACATTTTCTAGTTTAGAAATCCTTTAACTTGGTTTTTTTCATGTGATTCTCATGATAGACCTGTGAGGTAATTTCTGAACATAATATTCTCAGAAAATTGAAGCTTAAAGGCATTAGATAATGTGTATAAATCATTTTGCTTCATGCCTGACACATAGAAGGTGTTCAATACTGGCAATTGCTGTTGACTTTACTGATATTCAAAGTGAGTAGCTTGTAGATGGTATAGCTGGGACTAAAGCCCAGATTCAGATTCTGAATGCAGAATGTCTCAAAGACCATTCCATTTCCCCTTTTCCCTGCAGCTGGCACATAGACCTTTTGAAATTTTTGCAAGTGGTTTGTACAGCCAGGAACCATGGCATATATACAAGAGTAAGAAGTTTGTCTATCCTGCCTCTTTGATTTGGGTTGTAGTCACCTAAGTTGTGAAGAGAACCACAAAAGCCCATCAAGCACGCCAACAAGAAGGTGCTGGGAAAATATATACGCAGGACTGAAGTCATAAACACCTATTCCAGCAGTCTCCTGAAAGTCAAGGGGCTAAGAGACAGCCATGAGATGGGATCAGGTCAGACGTCCTGAGGGATGTCTGGAACAAATGTAGTTGAAATGTAGTTGAAAGTGCTCTACCTCATCATCTTTCTTCTTTTCACTTTCTACCCCAGGCCCCACCCCTAGTCTTCTTCCTGGTCACCCCCAGTCCTGTCTTATCACTACAGAATTTACACTGTGCAAAGCAGAGTAGGGCTATAGGAGCACTCCCCATCCAAAAGCATCTATGTCCCTCCAAAAAAAAAAAAAAAAAAAAAAAAATGGGTGGGACAATGAAATTCACAAATGGCAGCAATACTTAAGGGAGATAAGGAAAAAAGCAGACTCCTGGTGATAGAGATGGTGGTAGAGTTACCATCCCCATGTAGCAGACTGCCAGGATGTGGTTGAGCCAACCGAGACCTAAGCTAGTAAGATTTACCCTGCACACACACACAATGTTAAGATATGATTTTTAAGTTGCTCATAACTATGTCTTCTCATTTCTCCTGTTCTAGAAATAGAATTTGGAAAATAGAGCCAATTTAAATATTTGAAGTCACCTAGGAAAAAGCAACTCTGCAACCTCAGGGAACCACTAGACTCCACCTAAAATCATGAATGAGCAGAGGCAGCTCATTATTTCAGGCACAGGTAGTAGGTAGATAGAATATTACATCACATAAAGATAGGGTATCCTACCTACATAAGAATCACCCCATTGTACATTGTAAAATTTAAGATGTCAGAGACTACCTCAGACCAAGCTGTAACTGAATATAAAGGAGGTGGGAACCTAGAAATTATATTTTAAAAGTCCCCCATGTTATTCTTACGCATCTTAAATTTGAAAACAATACTTTATAGAAAGTATATAGAGTGTTAGCTGAAGTCAGGGAGGAAATCATATTGTAGTATACCAGTGTATTAAATCAATATATTGTATACGTTTAACAATGTTATATCTTAACTATATCACAAGAAAAAAAATTATAAAGAGCTCTACTTAGAAGCTTAAATGTTACATCATAATATTAGCTGAGGTCCAAGTCAGCTTAATTCCAAGTTAGAATTTTTCTTTGGTCAGTGATGTAAAATACATCCTTTGCCTTATATAATGGAATTTCCTTAAATAAGAAGTTCTATTTGTTTTGTCAACCCAGTATACTCTTTCTTGAGAAATACCTTGACCACATGTCTAAATGATGTCTTCCTCAGTCCCTCCTACTGAAAGACAAAAATGGTAAGTTGTTCCTTTATACATTCATGACCATGATCCTTATCTGTCTTTCCATCAGTACTGAAAGCATGACAAAGGAAACCACTCTGAGCTCAAGTGATTTGAGCTAAAAGCCACTAGGCTGGGAGCTGAGCCAACTAATAAAGTAGCAAAAACTTATTTGAGCCGATTAGATAGGGATATACAAATTAATTGACCATGATACCAGGGTCAAGCAATAATATGCAAATAAACTAGCATCTTGAGCTAACAGGACAGGAATATGCATAATAAGTTGGCTGTGATGTCAGAAGTCTTCATCGTAATTCTAGGCTTGACAGTTACATTATGAAATTCCATGACACTTCAAGATGCTTAGTTATATTGATAAAATAATCTGAATCCCTATATGTGAACAAATTGATCTAAAAAGAAAAAAGAATGACATATCTTTAAACTGGATCATCTTAGAAATTGAGTTATCACAAAGGGTTATATCAAAGCTTAATGCCAGTTGAGATGCAGGCACAGTTACCACGGAATGGACAGAGATGCTATGTCTGAAGGATTAACAGTGGTTTTGATGAAATGATAAGACCAGATATGGAGTGTGGGCTAGATTTTAAATCAAGAAATGAGTGATAGGATGAAATGTATCAGTTCAGAATAATTAACACAAAAATGCCTAAATAAGTCCATTAGCCTCAGGAGCATCTCCAATCATTCAACAAATACCATTTCAATACCCATTCTGTGCCAAGCAGTATGCTTATCCTTGTTTACACAAGTAAGAATAACAGGAACACTTGCATAGAACAATGTGAGCTGGACACTGTTCTAAACACTTTCTATGTCTTAACTGATTGAATCCCCATTACAACACTAAAAGGTAGATACTATTTTTAATGTTATTCTATTGATGGAACCGGAGAGGTAAATAATTTTCCCAAGGTCACAGAATTAATTTTTGGCAGAATTAGGATGTCAACCAAAGCAGTCTTCAGACTTCATGAATAAAACATGACTTCTAAGTTCTTATCCTTTCTCACCAGATTCAACCTGGGCAACAGATGGCTGACTACATGCTGCACTTTGAGGGCTGGCCAAGAATTCTACCCAATTCCAATAGTTCTTTGAAACCCAAACTAAAATTTAATCATGGAAACCACTAATATAAAATGAGTTGGTTGACTAACTAGTTTTTGGTTACTTGGACACCAAAGACAGGGTCGATGAGTCCCTAAGATCGGCCAACAAATATTGACAGCTTTCTGGGTTGAAAGGACAATCTCCATTTCTTTCTTATGTACAGACCTGTTATTTTAGTGATTGAGTCTTCGCACACTAAAGATGAAATAAAAAACAGGGTAGCTTCAACTATTTCACTGGTAGAGGTGTAGGGATGTTACTAAGACTTTATGGAAGAAGGTCTAAGGGAGTTGAATGCATAGGTGGGAGAAAAATGAGTAGTAGGCAAGTTTTTTTAGATTTTATCAAGGATTGATTCTGGAAGACAGTGTGTAATATTACTGGGAGACTGGGGCAATATGATTTTATGATATAAATCTTACTACCCCTTGTCAAGTGCCATGGACTCTGGAAGTCAAAAATCACTTTTAAATAATCCCAAAGAAATTAGAATTGCAATTGGCAACTTACCAAGAAAATAGAGCTCAGATGAAAAATGTTACCAAGAAAAACCTGCAGATGGAGAAGTGGAAATAGTAAGTTCCAAAGAGGTTTGTAACAAGACATTTTTACCAGTTACCTTGAAACTCTCGATTTTGAAAGTAACAGAAAACTTTCCAGTCATTGAAAGCCAAGCTCAGAGGATAAATGAGATCTTGCTAGGCTGAGTAAGCCAAAATATGGTAGATGAGCTTCAGTATGGGTAAGCTTAGAAATAAGATCATTAAAGAAAAAGAACAAAAAGAATCAAATTAGTAGAAAATTAGAAAATTAGGGTCAATAATAAAACAAGAAAAAAGTCACATAGAACCATCTACTGAAGACATTCACCAAGTA
The DNA here is from genome assembly GCF_902655055.1 of Lutra lutra. Taxonomy (NCBI): domain Eukaryota; kingdom Metazoa; phylum Chordata; class Mammalia; order Carnivora; family Mustelidae; genus Lutra; species Lutra lutra. The sequence continues at coordinate 105,265,739 of NC_062285.1, forward strand.
CATGGCTATAATCAAACAGGCGTGGCATTGTCATGGAATTATTATAAGTACAAGAGGGGGGAAAGTGCCCTTCGTCCCAGACTAAAATTCACTCTTGTATGGAATACACTTAGTTATGGACAGCCACCTCAGGAAAAATATGGTGTTAGATGACCAGCTGCCAGAGGAAGTGGCTAAAACAGAGGGATAAAGGGGCTGTGTGTGAAGACAGGCTTAGAAGATTGGGTCTTTGTAGTCTGGGAAAGGAAAGCTGAGCAGACATGTGATTAAAGTCTGAAAATCATGACAGGCAGAGCTAGGGTAATACCTACCTGTTATCACAGCCTGCAATACTAGAATTAGCAAGTGACCTTGATGTTTGAAAGAGACATAAAAAGAGGGCCATTCAGAATGACCTCAAGTCACCTTTCACTTAAAAATTCTTTGTCAAATTTTCTTTGCAGTTGGGTAGTAAAAACTTGTTACTCTAGGAAATGGAACAGGTTGAGATAAATGTATACTATACATGTTTTGAGATACAGACTTAAAAGGGAACATCTCTAAATCTTTATTTTCTGGTGTCTTATAGGACCCCCATGCTTTTCCTGGGTAACCATCAGAAAAAGATCCCCAAAGCTACGTATCTCAGTAATCCAACCCAGAATGACTACATTTGCATCCTTGATTTGGCCATTCTATCCTCTGCTCTCCAGTCACTATACAAAGAAAGAAATAGGGAAGGTTAAATTTGGAACAGGTAATTGTGTTACCAGGATTAAAACCCCAAAATATTCCTGTTTTTAAAACTACATTTGGTGAGCATCAAGATGTTTGATTATCTATATCTGATAGAGCTTTTCAAATAAGGCTATTAAAAATATATAGCAAACATCTATGCCATTTTTCTCTTCTATGAGGCTACAAGATTCTTTTTAGGCTTACAACGGGTGACAAAAATGGAAAATACTATCAAGTCTTAAACAATGGCAACAATGTTCAAAGAAATAAACTGCAAAAACAACCGTTAAAAAAGACTGTACTTGATTCTCTTGGAACTGAAAAGGACTATAATATACATTCGTACATCATTCCTTAATCCCATGTTCCTGCTCTCCACTAAAAATTTATCACTCTATTTTCCTCCATAGTCTTGCCACCTGCTGTACAATGAGCTACTTGGGGAGAGCAGAGATGGCTTCTACTTAATGTTTGCCTTCTCAGAGGCCCTAACACTCATGTCAGGGGAACAGACCTCAGTATTCTCCACCTCAACAACCAGTTAGGAACTTGCCAGTTCTGCCAATCTAACAGGTTATTTTGTCCTCATCTTGTAACTGATCTGACTTAATTGTTTTTACTTAATGAAACTCTCTTGGCCTTACATACAAGTCATATAACAGAAATAGCTAATAAAATCAGAATAAACAAAATGTAATTTTTGAAATTACCTCAACTGTCATTTCCACATTTTCCTCCTTCATTCCTTCATCCTCTTTAGTTAACCAAAAAAGAAAGAAACAAACAAACAATCTCCGGGGAATAAAGGAAGAGTGACCCAAAAATGTACACATTACTATAGTTATTCCTCAATGACACTCATAAAGGCGTTTTCCAGTGAAGACAAAAATGGTCCACTAGTCACATCTTTTGCCCAGCATGAACAGATAAAGCAATGATTCATCATCTTACTTGTTCATTGCTTCATAGACTAACTCCTTATGAAAAGAGTCAAGAAACCATAGCCACTGGTTGCCTTTTTGCATTGCTAATGACCTAACTTTTGTTATTCATCATTTTTAGTGCTCCCTGGAAAACCAGGAAGCTTCTTACAATTTTTTCTTCTACAAATAAGTGGTTGTAAGTGTTTATTTAGGGAATTAAGTTTTTAACTTGAAAATATGAAATAGTATTTAATATCCTCAGTATCTGCTTTTACCCACAACTAAAGCAAACCAGTTGACTGACAAACGCATAGATTTCAAACTGACTTCAGCCAACAACATGACAGGGTAATTGTCCCCCATGAACCAAAAAGCTCTGAATGCATATTAAGTGACAACATACTTGCAGAATACATATACATAGGGAACTGAGATTTCGTAGTTATCTACCAATATTATAGCTGCCATTTGTTCATAACAACTTTTATATCCTAATTAAGGAAACAAACCCTTTCACAGAGAGTACTGTTACAGTATTTCCCTCGATTTTTAGTTTTAAAGTTATAGAAAAGCTTAAGCGGAGCACATGGGTGGCTCAGTCCCTTAAGCATCTGCCTTTAGCTCAGGTCCCGATCCTAGGGTCCTGGGATCAAGCCGGGCTCCCTGTTCCCAGTGGGGAGTCTGCTTCTCCTTCTCTCTGCCCTTCCCCCTGCTCATGCTCGCTCTCTACCTCTCTCAAATAAATAAGAAAAGCTTAAAAAGTTAAAATAACCCATAATCCTACCACTTGAATATGTGAGTTAAAGGACCAACTAGTCTTTCTAATCCCTTCCCATTCAAAGATAATTTCCTCAAGGAAACAATTTGAAATTTCTTATCCAGATTTCCTTTTCTGCTTTATATAAATTACATTCACATAAACACATGTGCATCTTACAAAAATGGGATTATATCAAACATTCTGTAATATTTTTTCACCTAACAATATAGAATAGAGATCCTTCGGGATCAGTATGTAGAAATGTACCACTACTTCTCTCTCTTTTTTTTTAATCTTTATTTTTTTATTTTTTATTTTTTTATAAACGTATAATGTATTTTTATCCCCAGGGGTACAGGTCTGTGAATCGCCAGGTTTACACACTTCATCGCACTCTCCATAGCACATACCCTCCCCGATGTCCATAACCCCACTCCCCTCTCCCTACCCTCCTCCCCCCAACAACCCTCAGTTTGTTTTGTGAGATTAAGAGTCACTTATGGTTTGTCTCCCTCCCAACCCCATCTTGTTTCATTTATTCTTCTCCTTCCCCCCTAAGCCCCCACGTTGCATCTCCACTTCCTCATATCAGGGAGATTATATGATAGTTGTCTTTCTCTGATTGACTTATTTCACTAAGCATGATACCCTCTAGTTCCATCCACGTTGTCACAAATGGCAAGATTTCACTTCTTTTGATGGCTGCATAGTATTCCATTGTAGATATATGCCACATCTTCTTTATCCATTGATCTGTGGATGGACATCTAGGTTCTTTCCATAGTTTGGCTATTGTAGACATTGCTGCTATAAACATTCGGGTGCACGTGCCCCTTCGGATCACTAGGTTTGTATCTTTAGGGTAAATACTCAGTAGTGCAATTGCTGGGTCATAGGGTAGTTCTATTTTCAACTTTTTGAGGAACCTCCATGCTGTTTTCCAGAGTGGTTGCACCAGCTTGCATTCCCACCAACAGTGTAGGAGGGTTCCCCTTTTTCTGAATCCTCGCCAGCATCTGTCATTTCCTGACTTGTTAATTTTAGCCATTCTGACTGGTCTGAGGTGATATCTCATTGTGGTTTTGATTTGTATTTCCCTGATGCTGAGTGATGTGGAGCACTTTTTCATGTACCACTACTTCTCTTAATTACTTTGCATCCCTTTGTTTGGCTAGATCATGATATACTTAGTAATCCCCTTATAATATGAGGAAAATTACTTAACTTCAAAGGATGTGAAGAACTTTAAATAGAAGAATAATATTCTCCTGGATAGGAATATGATGTCAGTTCCTCCCAAGTTAATATCAAACACCATAAATGAAGGTAGGACAAGTAACTTTTCAGAAGAAAGCAGATTAGGCATCAATATCCCTGTAAAGCAAAGAGGTCCTACGGGGGAGAAAATGGGAGAAATTTCCCATTTTTAAAAACTTTCCTGAAATTTTCTTGCTGTTGCTTCTACTGCTACTGGCTCCTTTTGCCAAAAGCTGCAATATTACGTTTTTACACAGTCTCATCATGCCTCTAAATAAGAAAGGATTTTAAAGTAAGATGTAATTACCCTCAGTTCAAAACCTAAAAATGTGTTGCTTAAAAAGACAACCTCAATTGATTGCAAAGAGTACAAAAAATAAGTCAGGTCATTAGCTTGTAGATTTTCAGATTTTCATCAGCTATCTTTGCAAGAGTTTGAATCCATTAAAACACTCAATTCAGTGGCATTATTTTGATACCAACTTGAAAGTATCTGAGTCACTAAACGTGAAAGTAAAAATGTATACCTTTACAAAAGTCAAAACCAACATTTAAGAGAGTTTCTCAATTTCCACACTGTATAAAACTATTTAAACATTTGAAAGCAACATCTATTAAAAGTTGCAATTTAAAGCATATATTTAGAAAATACTCTAAAAAATACTCTTTAATTTTATAGTACCTTTTTTGCATGCAGTGAAAACATTATAAATGAAACTAGCCTAAAGAACTTATTATATTACAGTGAAGCTTTCATTTACTATAATTAGAAATCTATTTTAGTCTTAACTGAAAGTTGTGTTCGTGTTTTATATGAGAATTTCACTAAAATGTTTAAAAAATAGTTTAGTGGCAGAGATTTTAAAAGAGGCAGTGAATGCTTATGAATTATGCAAGTTTGAACTTTCATTTTAATAACTTCATTAAAATATAAAAACCTTAAAAGCCTCCCAAAAGGAATTTAACTTTATAAAAATGCTTTATACGTGCCCTGACCTTGCCAAAAGGCATGCCTAAGGCATGATTTACCTGTTATTATAGGGCAAAGCCTAATAATAAATACCTATCTGAAAATGCCAGCATCTGTCCTTGCCTGCTTGGCCTCCAGTGGAGTTGCAAGTCAGCCATAAACAGACCCTCTCCTGTGAGACAGCAGGACGCAGCAGACAGGGAACAGCAACCAGCATCAGAAAGTAGGATCCCAAGCCCTCCACCTTTCTGATCCTGTCTGTTCATCTATGCAGCTGGGGTATCCAGGAGAGCAATGCTGTTGCCTAAGCAAATGAAGTAATGTCAGATGGAAACTAAGTTGGCAGTGTTGATTATTTCTAAGCAAAAGACAGTTCTGGCTTATCTAGTTTCTCACCATATCCTGGCTCCTAGAAAATATGTTCCTGTATGGCTACTATAAACATTTCTTGTTTTTAAGGCTACATCTCCATCATTTGGATGCAGTCATCTACTTAGACCAACTTATCCCCAGAGAACATCATAAGGCTAAACAGCAAACTCTGCACTCCTTCCTGTTATTTGGCCACGAGACCAGGCTTGTTTTAAAAGAAATAAGACCAATAGTATATTTTTACCAACTTCAAATCCTTAGGTTGTTTCTTCGAATTTTCAAAGGTACCACAGTTGTCTTCCATATGGTTCTTGATAAAGGCCCAAGACAAACACATCTAATTGAGTCAACAAATAGGAATAAAGAAGACCAATAGAGCCTTCCTTAGTCACCCTAATTATCAAGTTAATGCCTGGATGCTGGACAAACTCTCCCTCTTTCCAAAATGAAACACCCTAAGACATAACCCACTGTGGCTATGTTAATTTGACTAGAAATGGCAGGGCCTTGGTCCCAAAGCAACCCCCACTGGTCTTTCCAAATAATGGTGCCCCAGCTAATGAATACCTACTTGGATACAACAGCAGGAGTCCATGTTCCTTGCCCACTGTTGTTGTTTAATTGAATGGTCAAGAATTCCACCTCTTACCCTACATATTCTCAAATCTTCACAAATAATACCAACACCAAAAACAAGAGAAATGACCAATGAACTCCCATATCCTTGCACTCCTTTGATACTTGTTTTCAGCTTGACTCCTTTTTCAGCTTGTTTTCCTCCAGCTGAAATTTCCTTTTCTGTATCAAATGTACCCCAAGACTGAGCCCAGCCCGACATTTTAAAAAATGAAAAAAACTCGGGCTGGATTATACATCTATTCCACAGTCTTCACCTTAAACCAAAGGAATTGCTCCAACTGCTAATACAAAAAGCAACTCATTTAAAATACTTACAAAGAACCAGGTGAGGAATGAAAACAAACAAACAAACAAACAAACAAACACCTATGGTGTTTTAGTCCCACAGCAGAGAAGATTCCTCTACAGCTGCTCTGGCTTGTTATTTAAATGATTGCTACTTTTGTCCACATCAGGAATTTTGAACCATGCCTCATTCCAACAACCAGCCAGCCTGACCCAAAGTTAGTTAAACCAACTGCTTAGGAAACATCTGTGAAGAAGATTATCTATATTCCAAATTCCAGGGATAAAAGTGTCAGAGCTTCACAGGATGCTAAGTCAGATATAAATACACAACAAGGAGATACACATTCCAGCCTGATCCTCAACTTAAAGAAACTTCACAAACATATTGCAATCAGGGCTACATTTTCTATTTTTTTTTTTAAATAAAGGTATCTTTATCCTGCAATAGGATTCAACAAAACAGAAGTATTATGTAAATATAGCTCAAAGCTAAAGAGAAAAATACCATCCTCAAGCCAAATTCTATCAATCCTTATATCAAATACATATATGTATCTTTTAAAATCAATTGGCCCGCATACAATTATATGTAGAGTTTGATCCCTATAACTGCCACTTGATTTTTTTAAATCTAAATTAGTTCAGCCATCTTTCATGTTGTAAGAGGAACTAGTCATTAAAGCTACTAGAATGTGGTATTTGCTTGTAAGCAAGCTACAGAAATAGGATTTTTTTTTTAAATCTTGACTGGGTTAATAATTAGCAAAAAGACATGTCTTTTTACTTCTACTACTGTGGTATGGTGGTTCTTGTCATTGCTTAAATTGCCATTTAAATTTCAAAATGATTTAATCTGAAATGTGGAACAGCAGTGAAATATTATTACCAACTGAGATTATTAATTTCAAAAGATGAGACTCCAGCAACAGAGCTTCTCCATCCTACCCTGAGAAGTCTGGAATATTGCATTCATTTCTGGAAACACACTTTGGAGGATAGACATTGGCCTTCTGAAGCAAATCCAGAGAGAAATCGGGGTCATGCAGAGGGCAGATACGGTCTCAGCTGAGAAACCGTTCAAGGAATTCGAGCTGTTAAGGCTGCAAATAAAAACTTCAAGGGCACAATAACTGCCTGCAAACATGTCTGAGAACTGAATTTACTCTTGTTAACTACAAAGATCTGTACTGGGATCAATGGGAATAAGGAATGGAGGTCCATACTGGGGTTTTTTCCATTTCAGTAGCTAAGCAAAGGCTAGAGGCAAGATCAGCAGACCTATGGAGTTGGGATGGTGCCCTCCTTGGCTCCACAGGCTGGATGGTTAACCTGATAAATTCCTGCAGTCTCCCAAGACAGTCTCATTCTAGGTGAGACATGAAGCTCTAGAAGATCTTGCGCAGCTTGAAGCTACTCTGAGTCCAGCCGAGAGCACAAAGACAAATACATCCCCCAAGAGCCATTATTTTATTTTTATTCCTTTAAAAAAAAAATAAGGATGAATGATGATGGTAAATAACTATAATCTAGTCAACACTTTTGTCTTGTTTAAACCTAATCACAGGGGAGCCTGGGTGGCTCAGTGGGTTAAGCCGCTGCCTTCGGCTCAGGTCATGATCTCAGGGTCCTGGGATTGAGCCCCGCATCGGGCTCTCTGCTCAGCAGGGAGCCTGCTTCCTCCTCTCTCTCTGCCTGCCTCTCTGCCTGCTTGTGATCTCTCTCTGTCAAATAAATAAATAAAATCGTTAAAAAAAAAAAAAAAAAAACCTAATCACAATCCCAGGAGGCCAATATTATCTCATAGGCAAACAAGAAAACTAGGCTTGGACAAGTTAGGTGACTTGCTCAAGATCACAGAGTGAATAGATGGCAGGTCCCCACTCCCCACTCCAGCTGTGTCTGTTACCTAAGTCTGTCTGCTTACCAGATACATTCCACTGTCTAGACTGTGTACGCTGTAATTTCAATTGGCCATAATCCCCAAACCAGAGAAACCTCAACCGTAGAAGATAATAAATGCTTTTAAGCTGCAAAATTATCATCAGTTGACTCACAATTAATACCTTCTATAGATTATTTTGACAAAGTAACGATATCCAACTGTGCCTGCAAATGCCAACACAAGAAACCGCTCTGACTTCACGGATGACCAGCAAATGCCCTAATGAGAAAAAACAACAACAACAACAAAAAACCACCCAAAACAAAACAAAACAAAAAAACCCCACAACTGCTCTTTATTTTTTCCTGTGTTTCTTATTTCTGCTGAAAAATAATGCCCCAAAGGAATTGCTCTTCTTTCCAAAAATTAAAAAGAAAAGGGGGGGGATGTTACTGTTTACACGTTTGCATAATACAAAAAGACTGGCCAGGAAACCGTGAGCTGTGGCCTCCCAGTGGGAAGACAATCCTATGCAGCCAGTGAGTTCCTGGGCAGTTTTAATTTACTTTTAATCATTTCTGAAAGTTATGCCTCAAAGGTATGCACTAAAAAGCATCACAGCATCTTTTGTTTTTGTTTTTTTCTTTGCCCTTCCTTTTCCTGTTGGGCAAAAAGCAGTAAACAAACCAACCAACCTATGTAGAACCAATTTAAGTATTTGCTTCTCTAGGAAACTTCCCCAGAATAAGAGTAACAAAGATGAGGCTAGGCTCTCTTTGCACTGTCCACATACTTCACTTGATCACTGACTTGTCCTTCTTTGACTGTATCCTAGAAATGCCTTTTCTCATTCATGAGACTGGATTCCATCATCAAGGTTGCCAGGCACCCTACTTCTTCCTTTCTCTGTGTTCCCATGGCCTGCTAACATTATGCCTTGCCGTGATTTATCACACCCTGTAGGTATCTGTGGCTCTTTCTCTGTGAAATCCTGTTGCTAGAGATCTGATCCTTCATTATTGCAGGACCATCATCTAGCATTGCCTAACACACAGTACGCCCCAGTAAGGTTGAAATTGAATGAAAATGCAAACTTTTCATTTTATTCCCTGTGTTGGGCTTATCATATGAACTGAAGTGAACTGAATTAGAACAAATCAAATTGAATCGAACATTAAAATAGTATGTTACAGTATAGTAATCCAGATTATATTTATAGACAAATTGATTAGTACAACCTAGCTACGTTGTTGTGTGATTCTAATGACTCATCATGCTAAGGTTATCTACTAGGTTTCCACAGAAAGAGCGGTAATCTTTGGGCATAATAGTGTGGTTAGTTCTTTAAAACGAAGCCTAGGGGTGCTTGATTGCCTCAGTCAGCGGAGCATGCGACTTTTGATCTTGGGGATATGAATTAGAGCCCTATGTTGGGTGTAGAGTTTACTTACAAATAAAATCTTTAAAAAGTAAAAACATAAAATTAAAATATAATGAAGCCTAAAATAGATCTACCCTAAAATAGATCAATTTTACCTCAAGTCATGACTGACGCAGAGCTCAATCTCGAAGTCGGGCAGATGCCAGCTCTGTCATAGTCTTATTTTTCACTTTGTGTGAAATGAATTTACATTATCAGGTTTTCAAGCCACAGTTGTTTTCCAGGAATCACTTTAAGCAACATGCTCATTTCATGAGGAATTAGTTTGGTTAAAATTAAAGAATATAATCCGCAAATGAATATAATTTGGTTCACATAAACTTCAGTATATAGCAAATATATACACTTAAAGCAAATAAACCGGTTTAAGTCCCTCACGTACCCCAACTTCCACTGTGATGCTCCCATGTCTCTTTCAGGAACCCTTCAATACAGTGTATGAGTCATGCCCAAACAAGGGCAGCAATGAGGCTCTGTACCTCAAATCTTAGTTAATCTCTAAGTCTTCATTTTTTTTCCTCTGAAAAAAAGTAGAAATTCTAATATTTTCTTCCCCACAGGGAGCATCCACTCCATACTGTAGACCACAAAAGACTAAAGATTTCTAGTTTAAAAATAAAAAATCTGGGGTGCCTGGGAGGCTCAGTCATTGAGCACCTGCCTTAGGCTCAGGTCATGATCCCAGGGTCCTCAGATCGAGCCCCGCATCGGGCTCTCTGCTGGGCGGAAAGCCTGCTTCTCCCTCTCCCACTCCACCTGCTTATGTTCCCTCTCTCGCTGTGTCTCTGTCAGATAAATAAATAAAATGTTTTTAAAAAATAATAATAAAAATAAAAATAAAAAATCTGGTCATCCTACATTTATCTTCATCATACCTCAGACAGAAAATCCTATCATGTTGTTTCAATTTTTTAAGTTTTTATTTATTTGAGAGAGATACAGAGAGTGGGGATAGGGAAGAGGGACAAGCAGACTCCTCACTGAGCAGGACATCATACAACTACTGAATTCTGCCCTTGTAACATGAAGACAGCTGTAGACAACATGTAAAGAATAAATATGGCTGTGTGCTAATAAAACTTTATTTGCGGACTCTGACACTTGCATTTCATATAGTTTCACATCTCATGAATTATTCTTTTGTTTTTTTCCCATGACCTTTAAAAATCAGAAAACCTTATCTCACACCCACATACACATGCAGCAGCCAGATTCTCTCTGTGGACAGTCATCTGCTGAGCCCTGATAAAGATTAATAGGAATTTACTGGAGCTCAGAGGAAAGGCAGGTAACCTCAACTGGGGTTATCATGGATGCTTCCTAGAGAAAGAACTGGGTGAAGGATTATGCAAGAAAATGGACCCATAGGACCAGACACTATAAGCAAAGGCACAGCTGTGTGAAACAGACCGGGGAATGCAGATGAACCACAGGCAATGCCGCTACAGCAGCAACTGACAAGCAAGGATGTCACAGAGATAGGCAGGGCCAGCTCAAGGGACTTGAACTTTACGCTCTGGATGTGCTAAGCAGCCACTGAGAGCTTTAAGCAGTAAACTCTCACTGGAATAGTCAGCAACAGGGGGCTCCAGAACCACAATTCAAGCCCTGCCTGTGAAGTCAGTCCCACCTGGGTTAGGGTCCCATTTCTGCCACTCCTCAGGCATGAGACCTCAAACCAGTTTCTTTTCCTCTGTAGATTTCAGTCCCCTCATCTGAAAGCCAAAGACAATCCCTACCTTAGCATTTGTTATCCCCTCTTACTACACTCTGCTTCCCTTATCACACATAGCATCACACGGGTAATGTAAGCACATTTGCGGGACCCAAGCATCCCCAATGAGCATCAAGTGCCTCGCATGCTGTCTGATGGAGTAGGGGTACTCAAAGGTAGTTAAGGAAGAAATGAAAAAGATACACCCAACATTCCCCTGCCTTATCATTCTATCAGCGTCCATACTTGCTTCTCATTTTGCAAAGATAAATATGTTGTAGCACTTACTTAAAACCTGTATCAAGGGGCACCTGGGTGGCTCAGTGGGTTAAGCCTCTGCCTTCAGCTCAAGTCATGATCTCAGGGTCCTGGGATCGAGCCCCACATCGGGCTCTCTGCTCAGCGGGGAGCCTGCTTCCCCCCCCCTCTGCCTGCCTCTCTGCCTACTTGTGATCTGTCAAGTAAAATAAATAAAATCTTTAAAAATATTTAAAAAAAAAACTTGTATCAAAAGCATTGAGGTGTACCTGGGTGGCTCAGTGGGTTGAGCCTCTGCCTTCAGCTCGGGTCGTGATCTCTAGGTCCTGGGATCAAGCCCCTCATCAGGCTCTCTGCTCAGCGGGGAGCCTGCTTCCCCCTCTCCCTCTGCCTGTCTCTCTACTTGTGATCTTTCTCTCTCTCTGTCAAATAAATAGATAAGATCTTTTTTTAAAAAAGCATTGAGAGGGGCACCTGGATGGCTCAGTGGATTAAGCCTCTGCCTTCCACTCAGGTCATGATCTCAGGGTCCTGGGATCGAGCCTCATATGGGGCACTCTGCTCAGCAGGGAGCCTGCTTCCCCCTCTCTCTCTGCCTGCCTCTCTGCCTACTTGTGATCTCTATCAAATAAATAAATAAAAATCTTTAAAAAAAAAGCATTGAGAGAAAAATGATCTCTATAAAATTATCTTATCCATAATAAGTTTGTTTTCCTAAAAGAGTTATAATTACTTTACATTTTGGTACATGGTTTTTCTCCCCTTGTTTCCGGTGATACATTTCCCCTCAAGAAATTTTCTTTCTCTAAATAGGCAATTTCGGATTTATCTGGCACAAAACTTGAAGTTAAACAAAATCTTTCCAATGCAAAATTCGTCAGGCTAACTTTACAACTTAAACTCAGACATAGGATGACAAGTAGGCCATTTCATGAATGATCCACAAATGACTATCTTTCTTGTGTAAATTGCCAAAAGACCTTCATATATTACTATCCAATATCATATCTCATTATATACTGTACATAGATGGATTGTCTAATCACAAGGTTTCTAGGACTCCTCTTCCAGGGCAAACCAGGAGGCAAGAGAATCCATGTTGATTTTTAGCTCAAATTGCTTGCTGTTCACGTTCATTTAATCATTTCAATAAATTCTTAAAGAGCACCTATGTTATGATATACTCTTAAATCTTTCCTTTCAGAGAGATTCATGTAACATGTTTTTTATGTTCTAAGTTTAACTCTTACCCATTTTCCATATTGTGTGTAGGGGTAATACTGTCCTACATAAAGAAAGTCTATCAATTCTAAGGAAGAAATAAAACAGAAAAATTTTATAGGACTATTTAAATCATATGAATTTTAAGAAGCAAAATTCATAGGACTATTTAAATAAGAATTTTAAGTACTATCTTCAGTTTCTGTCATTCTTCTCGTTTCCAAGAAATCATACCTGTAGCCTGAAGTCTAACCACATTTACATATGACAGAATTGCTTTTGAAAATTCAGATGTTAGCCATCTTGCCATTATTTTATAAACAACTTAGTTCCTATTCTCCCTTTGAGTCCTATAATCCTTTAAGGCTGATTATAAATTGAGAATACCCAGGATGCCAAAATGATACACAATTCTCTCAACATACCAAATCTGTTATTTAGAAAAGCCCTGTCATTTTCTAAGGAGTGCTTATAATTATATTCCAACACACATTTTGTCATCACTCCAGTCTCAAATAGGAGATACTGTACATAAGAAAATGGTTTCCTTATATTTCTGAGAAAGTTCTTTCCAAGCAAACTCTGTCCAAATGTGATTAGATCCCCTGGGATTTTTTAAATTTTAATTTGAAATTACTAATTTGTTCACCCAAATAAGAGGAGACATATTCATTCTTTATGACAAATATGTAGCATATAAATATATGTGTATTGTATAAGTATTCAAGTATGTTTATGATGTACGTATTCTAGGATATGTATTCTGAAGTTATTTTATACAAGCTCCTAAGGACAGATTAGCATTTTGGTGAAATATATACAGTATATATAAAATTTAGATACTTAACATTCAAGAAGGCACGTTGTAAGTACACAAAAATAGCTGCTGAGTCAATTAAGAATAATTTTAATTTATGTTTGTTGCCCTTTCCCCTTCCTTTATGTCTTAATTTGCTCATCAACTCAAGAGGGATAGCACATCTACATACTAGGCAGTTCTGGAGGCTCAGGATACAGCAGTGAATAAAATAAGCAATCCTCCTTCACAAGGCTGATATTCTGGAGAGTGAGAACACTAAATCAGATAAGTGAGTAAAATACAGTGTGTGCTAGATAGTAAGTGTTTAGGAGAAAAATTAAGCAGAAAACATTTAGGAAAGTGGTCAGATTCTGGACAGATTTTGAAGAACCAATAGGATTTGCTTCTGACAATGAAAGAGAGCAGGGGAGCCAAAGGTGGGTGCACCAGTTTTGGCCTGAACAATGGCAAGAATAGAGTTGCTAAACACTGGTTTGGGGACATCTGCAATATGCCAGGTTTGAGGAGAATGAACAGTATCAGCTATCTTTGCAACATGTTTTATTTATGATACCAATTAGAAAAACAAATGGAAATACCCAGTATGTAGTTTACCAAAATTAAAAAACTTTTTTTAAGATTGATTTATTTGAGAGAGAGAGAGTGAGCAAGCTTGGGGTGGAGGATGGGAAGGGCCATGGGGAGGCAGAGAGAATCTCAAGCAGACTCAACACTGAGCCAATCCAGGGCTTGATGTCACACCCTTAAGATCATGACTTGAGCCAAGACCAGAAGCTGGATGCTCAACCAAATGAGCTATCCAGGTGCCCAAAAGTTTAACTTTTTAACCCAACATGGAAAATTACTTTTTTTTCTTCAGCTAAACCATAATGAATTATTCCTATGTGTTTATGAAATACATTTGAAGGGGCGCCTGGGTGGCTCAGTGGGTTAAGCCGCTGCCTTCGGCTCAGGTCATGATCTCAGGGTCCTGGGATCGAGTCCCACATCGGGCTCTCTGCTCAGCAAGAAGCCTGCTTCCCTCTCTCTCTCTCTGCCTTCCTCTCCGTCTACTTGTGATCTCTCTCTGTCAAATAAATAAATAAAATCTTTAAAAAAAAAAATACATTTGAAGGCTACTGGCTAAGGTATCTTTCATGCTTATATTTTTTCTCCCCTCACTTATTCTTCATGTTATCTAATTCTTAACTATATAAAACACAGATAAAACATTAATCCTCTCCTTAAATTTATATGCCTTCTTTATGCTACACACCAAACTAAAAAATACTTGTCTCCCCAGATTATCAAACTCAAATTTCCTCTTACAAATCTTTCCCTAACTAGAAGATGCTCAAGGCTTATTTCCTTTATGAAATACTTTCAACCCAACCCAATTTACTGATACCTGCCTTTCTCTAGGACAGGTCTAGAAACCTTCAGAAATATCACAAGTATGACATAGTTTGGAGAATCTTCTGTTATAGAATCTGACACATAAATACAAACTCTTAACACTCCCAAGAAAAATTGTCTATTGGAAAACAATGCTTTGGTTTTTCCTACTCAAGCTGGATTACATAGTATATTTACAGAACAACTTACAGAAATGAATTTGTAAAGAATTTTTTTTTTAATCAGTTGGTCAGGGGGCATGGGTGGCTCAGCTGGTTAAACACCCAACTCTCGATTTCAGCTCAGGTCATGATCTCAGGGTTGTAGGATTAGGCCCCTGTTGGACTCCACAATTAGCAGGAAGTCTGCCTGGGATTCTCTCTCCACTTCTCCCTTTGCTCCTCCCTCTACTTGCTCTTTCTCTCTCACTCTCTCTCAAATAAACAAATCTTAAAAAAAAAAACAATTGATGAGGTTAGTTTAGTGGCCTTATAGACTTCTACATTAAAAGCTAGTCTCATTAATAGCAATCCTTCTCAAATTTTCCCCAAAACAAAAATTAAACCAAAACAAAGAGAAGGGAAAACTCCCAAACTCATTTAAAAAGCCAGGATCACCCTACCACCAAAACTTGAAAGGACACTAGTAGGAAAGAGAAAAAGGTTAATATCCCTGATGAATATAGATCTAAAAGTTCTCAATAAAATACCAGCAAACCAAATTCAACAACACATTAGAAGGATCATTCACCATGATCGATTGGGATTTATCCCTGGAATTCAAAGGTGGTTCAACATGTACAAAATCAGTTTGATACACCACATTAATAGAAAATCATATGATCATCTCAATAGACACAGAAAAAGCATTTTTTCAACATCCATTCATGATAAAAACACATTAGACATAGAAGGAACACGTCTCAACATAACGAAAGCCATACTCAAGGCCATGGCTAACATCATATTCAATAGTAAAAGGATAAAAGCCTTTCCTCTAAGAACAGAAACAAGACAAGTGTGCCCACTCTTACCATTCTTACTCAATGTAGTATTCGAAGTCCTAGCTAGGATGATCGAGCAAGTAAAAATAAGTTACCAGAATTGGAAAGGAAATAAAATTGCATTTGTAGAGGACATGATTTCATATATAGAAAATCCTAAAGATTCAACCAAAAAACTATTAAATCAAATTAATGAATTCAATCAAGTTACAGAACACAAAATTAACATACAAAAATCAGTAGCATTTCTATATACTAACGATAAATTTTTTGAAAAAAATCAATTCTACTTACAATACCATCAAAAACAAAGTACCTAAGAATAAACCTAACTGGGACACCTGGGTGGCTTAATTGATTAAACATGGGCCTTCAGGTCAGGTACTGATCCCAGGGTCTTGGGATCAAACCCTGTTGGACTTCCCTGCTCATCTGGGAGCCTATTTCTCCCTCTGCCTTCCTCTCCCCCTGCTTGTTCAGTCTCAATCTCATGCACACTCTCTGACAAATAAAATCTTGAAAGAAAGAAACGAAGGAAGGGAGGGAGAGAGAGAGGATAAACCTAAGGAAGTGAAAGATCTCTGCTCTGAAAACTACAAGACATTGATGAAGGAAACCAAGGAGGACAAACAAATGGAAAGTCATCCCATGCTCATGGATGGGAGGAATATTGTTAAAATTTCAAAACTACCAAAAGTCATCCATAGATTTGATGAAGTCTCAATAAAAACTCGAATGGCATTTTTTAATGAAGTAGGGAAAAAAACACTCAAAATGTATATGAAACCACAAAAGACCCCAAATAGCTAAAATAATAATAATAATAAAATAAGAAAAGGAGAAGGCATCACCTGATTTCAAGCAATGTGATAAAGCTGTAATCATCAAACAGTACGGTACTGGCACAAAAACAGACAAATAGGCCAATGGAACAGAATCAAGAGCCTGGAAATAAACTGAAGTATATATGGCCAATATTTGACATGAGAACCAAATATATGGAGAAGTATCTATGGAGAAAAGGTACTTTCCAAACAATGGTGCTGGGATAATTGGATATTCACATGTAAAAGAATGAAATTGGAGCCATGTCTTACACCACTTGCAAAAATTAACTCAAAACAGATTAAAGTCTTAGGCATAAGACCTGAAATCATGAAACTCCTAGAACAAAACATAGGGATAAAGCTCCCTGTCACAGATCTTGATAATGATTTTTTTTTTTTTTTGGATACGACACCTAAAGCACAACCAACAAAAATAAAAAACAAGTGATCTACATCAAACTAAAAAGCTTCTATACAGCAAAAGAAACCACCAATGAAGTAAAAAGACAATCTACAGAATGAAAAAATAAATATTTGCCAACCATATATCTAATAAGGTGTTAATATCTAAAACACATGAAGAATTCCTACAACTCTATCAAAAAAACCACCCAAATTTTTAAGACGTAAGGAAAGGATCTGAATAGATATTTCTCCAAAGACGACATACACAAGGCCAACAGGTACATGAAAAGATGGTTGACATCACTAGTCATTATGGAAATGGGAACTAAAGGCACAATGAGGTATCAACCCATGCCTTTTGAATGGCCATCATCAAAAAGAGATAACATGTGCTGATACAGACGTAGAAAAAAGGGAACCCTTGTGTGCTATTGGTGGAATTGTAAATTATCACAGACGCTATAGAAAACAGTATGGAAAATCCTCAAAACCTTAGAAAAAGAACCACCATATGATCTAACAATTCTACTTCTGGAAATACAACCAAAGGAAATGAAAACACTAACTGAAAAAGGTATTTGCACCCCTATGTTCACAGCATCATTATTTATAATAATCAAGACATGGAAACATTCTAAGGGTCCATGCATGGATGAATGGTTAATGTTGTTAGATACACATACACAAGCATACACACACATGTGCACACATGCACACACACCAGAATATTATACAGCCATAGAAAGCAAGGAAATCTTACCATTTGCAACAACGCAGATGGGTCCTGAAGGCATTATGCTAAGTGAAATAAGTCAGACAGATTATCTCACTTCTACATGGATTCTTAAAACAACCACCATGACAATAACAACAAAATCATAGAAAAAAAAATCGGACTTGTGGTTACCAGGAGTTGGAGAATTGGAGGAGGGTGGTTAAATGGTACAGACTTCCAGTTATAAAAAGTATTAGTGATGTTATACACAATATGATGACTGTAACAAATACTTCTATAGCATATTTAGGGAAGTTGGTAGTCAATTCTAATAGTTCTCAAGACAAGAATATTTTCTTCCTTTTATATCTGTAGGAAGAAATCGATGTTAGCTGAATCTATTGTAGTAATCATTTCGCAATATATGTAAGTCAAACCATCACGCTGCAAGCCTTAAACTTATACAGTGTTAGGTCAAATACTTCTCAAGAAAACTGGGTGCTTGGGGGAAGGTAAGTCTCAGTCCTAATTTGTCAGTGATTTTCACACCATCCTAATATAAGAACCACTTGTGAAGGTCAAAAGCACAATTTACTGACCCCAGGGGCTATTAAAAACAAAACATGACTCACAGTTGGGCAAATGCCTTTAATGAGATGCTAGCATTAAATCATGAACTCATGCCAAGAACCAAAGTTTAAATACTGGAATCCAGATCAGCAGTGATTAACCTGAAGAACATGCCAGAATGCCCACACACTGATCCAACTAAATTCCTCATTTAGGGAATTACTAAATATAACTAAAAATGGTTAGTAGATGAATTTATTGCCCAAATTGGGAAAGCTCTTACATCAATTACTTGCATACAGATCTTAAGAGATTTGTGAAAATCAGGACAATGACTCCTTAACTCAATAGAAAAATGAGTATGCTTGTCATACTCAATGGTGGGAAATTGAGAGCTTTTCCCTGAAGGTCAAGAACAAGACAAAGATGTCCATTCTTACCACTCTTAGTAAACATAGTACTGGAAGTCCTAGTCACAACAGAGAAATATAAGGCACCCAAATTGGTAAGGAAGAAGGAAATTCTCACTATATGCAGATGACATGAAAATTATATATATATATATATATATATATATATATATATATATATATATAAAATCTTAAAGAAGACACCAAAGACTACTAGATCTAATAAGTTCAGTTAAGTCACATGTTTGGCTTTACTGGAAAAAAGTAAAAAATCAAATACAAAAATCAAGGTACAGATATTCCTCTACACCAATAATGAGGCAGCAGAGAGTGAAATTAAGAAAAAAACCCCATTTAAATTGTACCAAAAACAATAAAATATTTAGGAATAAACTGAACTAAGGAAGTGAAAGACCTATACTCTGAAAACTATGAAACACTGATGAAAAATACAAGATGACATAAAGAAATGGAAAACACGTTCTATGCTCATGGATTGAAAGAACAAATACTGTTAAAATATCTATACTATGCAAAGCAATCTACAGATTTAATGCAATCCCTAATAAAACACCACCAGCATTTTTCACAGAAATAGAACAAACAATCCTAAAATTTGTATGGAACCACAAAAGACCTCAAATAACCAAAGCAATCTTGAAAAAGTAAACAGGAGTTATACCAATTCCAGATTAAGTATATTACAAACCCATACTAATTAAGACAGTATGGTACTGGCATAAAAATGGATACATAGATCAATGGAATAGAAAACCCAGGAAAAAACCCACAATTATATGTTGAATGAATCTTACACAAAGGAGGAAAGAATATACAATGGGGAAAAGACGGTCTCTTCAATAAATCGTGCTGGGACAACTGAAAAGCAACGGGCAAAAGGAGGACACTGGACCACTTTCCTTCACCATACACAAAAATAAACTCACAATATATTAAACACCTAAATGTGAGACCTGAAACCATAAAAATCCTTGAAGAGAGCATAGGCAGTAATCTCTTGGACATTGGCCATAGCAATACTTTTCTAGATACCTCTCCTGAGGCAAAGGAGAAATAAGAGCAAAAATAAACTATTGGGACTGCATCAAAATTTAAAAACCTCTCCACAGTGAAGGAGACAATCCACAAAACTAAAAGACAACCCAGGGAATGGGAGAAGATATTTGCAAGTAACCTACCTGATAAAGGGTTAGTATCCAAAATATATAAAGAACTGATACAACTCAATACCCCAAAACAAATAATCCAATTAAAAAATGGGCAGAAGATATGAATGGACATTTCCCCCAAAGAAGACCTACAGGTGGCCAGCAGACACATGAAAAGATACTCAACATCACTTATCAGGAAAATGCAAATCGAAACCATAATAAGATATCCCCTCACACCTGGCAGAATGGCTAAAATCAACAACCCAAGAAATAGGTATTGGCAAAGATATCGAGAAAATGGAATCCTAGTGCACGGTTGGTGGGAATGCAAACTGGTACAGCCACTGTGGAAAGCTGTATGATGTTTCCTCAAAAAATTAAAAACAGAATTATCCTATGACCCAACAATCACACTACTGGGTATTTACTAAAAACAAACAAACAAACAAACAAAAACAAAAACACTAATCCAAAGGGATACATACACTGCTGTGTTTATTGCAGCATTATTTACAATAGCCAAACTATGGAAACAGCCCAAGTGTCTATTGATAGATGACTAGATAAAGAAGAGCATGCAATGGAATATTATTCAGCAATAAAAAAGAATGAGACTTGCCATTTGCAACAACATGGATACAGCTAGAGAGTATAATGCTAAGTGAAATAAGTTAGTCAGGGTAAGACAAATACCATATAATCTCACTCATACTTGGAATTTAAGAAACAAAACAAACTAGCAAAGGGAAAGAGAGAAACAAAGAAATAGACTCTTAATTATAGAGAACAAACGGATGGTTACCAGAGGGGAGGTGAATGGGGAATATGGGAAAATAGGGAATGTGGATTAAAGAGTACCCTTACCACAATAAAAAATAAAATGGAGGGCGCCTGGGTGGCTCAGTGGGTTAAGCCGATGCCTTCGGCTCAGGTCATGATCTCAGGGTCCTGGGATCGAGTCCTGCATTGGGCTCTCTGCTCGGCAGGGAGCCTGCTTCCCTCCCTCTCTCTGCCTGCCTCTCTGTCTACTTGTGATCTCTGTCAAATAAATAAATAAAATCTTTAAAAAAAAAAAAGGAAAAAAGTAGACGGAGGATTAAAAAAATAATAACTTAAGAGACTTAAGGTTGTACTACTGTGACTTTGCCAGGAAGCATAAATGAAAATATTATATAGAAGATATTATAAAACTTGCCTTTCTATTTCTGAATTTACATTGTTAGGCATGAAATACTATTACTGTCCAATTTTTACATGTAACTTCTTCAAACTCAAATCCCAAAATTAGTGCAAAAGATGTATTAATTAAGGCATAACAAAAAAAAAAAAAAGAAGAAGAAGAAGAAGAAGAAGAGTATGTTTGAAAACAGGGTTTGTGTCAAGGTGTTTTTCAAAATGGGAGACCAGGGATCTGTTATCTTCCACCTCCCTACAGGCTAATTTCCTCCAGAGAAAAGAAATGCATTTAATTCTTGTGTTCCTATAATGGTTCTGATAACTTTCATCATCATTTTCAGTTCTGAGATTACAGTTTAGTAAATGGACCACAGACCCAATAAACGTATCAGCAGAGAAGTTTTTAGCAAATTACCAAAATGCAGGCAAGAGAGTGGGATGTGCTTGAAATAATGAGTCACTTATTTAATTAGGTTAAGAAGACTACCAGGAAATAAAACCCTGTTGTTTTTTAAAACCTCAGTTAAAAATGTCTGGTTAATGACATGTACATTTTCAAGGAATAAGGAAAATTAGCCTTCTGAAGGCTACCAAAATGTGCCAGCTGTGATACCATTCCAAAGGAGTCCTCTAGGGACCCTGAAAGTACATAACGGTTTTGTTAATCATCTTAAAACCTCAAAGAGAAGTCTAAACTACACAAATCCACATAAAGCTTCCTGGTGTTTTATGAAAAGTCTTAGCCCAAGCATTTGGATTGGTTGAAATCTTTTATTTCCGAGCGTGGTAGCAAACCCCAGGACATCTGGGGTTTCAAACAAACCTCTCTCTTGTGTTTTTCGCCTCTCAATACAGTAATCGCAGCTGTTTGTGTACTGAAACATCAACTGATAGAACCAGAACCTTGACAAGCAGGTTTACTAATATGAAGATTACCCAAGAACACAAACAACAGTAACCGTTATCAAGGGCTTACTCTCTGCCATTCACTGTGCTTACTAGTTTACATGGGGGTACGTTATTTTCCAGTCACAAAAGAGCTGAGACAGCTGGTGTCTACCCCCTCGAAAAGCTACGGAAAAATATTGAGGAAGTTAAAGGTCTTACCAAGTTCTCAAAGTGTAAACGAGTGAACCAGTCACCTACACCAGGCCTTCTAACTCAGAGCCAGGTTTTCTGATTTGTGAGCCTAAACCCCCTTTCCAGAAACAATTTGATATCTTTGGAAAACTTTTAGAATTGACCCATCTGACCTAAAAAGATTCCTTTGCTATTAAGATGACAATTTTAATGCTCATCTTGGCCTGTCTTTCAACACTATTTCAACTCCCCCTAAAAAAGGAGGTAAAACAGCACCTGTCATTTAGATCTTTTGAGAAAATATTAACAGCAGAAACGAATTAGCATACCCTGAAGACAGATAGGAGTTCAGAGAGACGCTCTGGCAAAGATAAAATCTGAAATGTGTTCCCAGAGCATATTCATTCACACTTACACCTTATTCAGTCAGCCAGTCAGCAAATATCTATCACTCCTATCTGTGCAGGGGGGTCAATCGAGTGTTTTCCTCAAAGTGAAGACAGCTTGTTTCACAGGAATGGAAGAAGTCATCCTTGCAAACCCCCAATGCAGCTTTGCAAAAGAGGTTCTCCCCTCAACCTTGCCCTCTCCTAGAGATACCTACTTGCACCTTCTACCTTCTTGGAACCCCAAATTTCCCGGTCCTGCTTAAGCATTCTCCCATGCAGAATCCCCAGGTCAGGCAGAGAAATGTACTATGTGTCCCAGAATGCCAGACCCACAAAAGATTTCACCAACATGTAATCATACCATGTTGTCTGATGGAGCAGAAGTAATAGCTACCTTATTCAGACCTTACCATGCACTGGCACGGTGCTAAATATTTGACAATCTTTGTCTCATTTTATTCCTGGGATAATTCTAGGAAATATACGCTATCATTATCAGCATTTTGCAGCCAAGAGAACTATGGCTTAAAGAACTAAGGAATCTGAAGTTCAGGACCCTAGCTACTGCACCATACTTTTTAGTTCTTGAAAAATTGATAATCAATGGCCTATATTAAGCTATAGTACTGTGATTCTGAATTCTCTGATTTCTACTTTAAAACAGTTTTGTTTTGTTTTGTTTTATACAGCATTAGAGATGCATCTTTTGCTGTCTCCAAAGGAAACTATCCCTTTGTTCAAACGTTAAACTGTATATCTAAACTGCAAAACCCTGTAGTTGAGGCTATCTCAAGTTCCCATTGAATCAGGTAGTTCCAAAAGATCTCCTCAAAGAATGTAAGTGGACCACCATGGTAGCAAAGGGCAGAGTATCCAAAGCCAAGGTCCAGGTAGCAGCTCGGCCTTGAAATGCAGGAGCAGCTCTATGTACTTACTTCCCATCTTAGCACATGGCAGGGCAAGGGGCTTGAAGGATTTGAACTCTGAATTTCTGTCAGAATAACATCTGCCAAGAACAAGTCCAGAATGTACTTCTTATCCCCGTAGAGAAAAACCAGCAGCTTCTCATGCAGGTCTTTGTCAAGATAATACCTACACCTGTTGTCGGGCTAAAGCTTTAGATACTCCTGGATGAAATGCCACGTTGGCTATGTGCAGGCTAGGAGCCTGGTTGAGCTACAAAGTACTTGGAAGCAAGCTGATTTTAAGTTGCCATGGCAAAGAAAATGCCGACAATTAGTGTTTTCCATGTCTTGTTAGGGTAGGACTGTCCAGCTGAGAGGTGCCTTTTATTCACTTCTGGCATGAACAGATAAAATAATAACCACTAATTACAGAGTATTATAATGATCTCTGGCTTCACCTCAGAGGTGCAGATATCTGACTAGGTAATTACCTCTGACAGATAGGTTTTTACATGAAAATCGAGGACCAGGAGCCTATTTCATTGCTTGCTGATGAAACCATGGGGGCGGGGGGGGGGGGGGCGGGTGTGTGTGTGTGTGTGTGTGTGTGTGTAGGGGGGGGTGTCTCACAAGGAGGCAGACTCATAAGACCATTTTCGTCAGTGGGTTGTCAAGGTACTCCCCCTCCTCAGCGCCCCCCTCCCCTCGCTAAGGAAATGTTTTATAGGGAAATGACCCCAGGATCTCAGTCATGGGAACCGGTTACTTCAGGGAAATGACTGAATGGTAATAGATGGTTCTCAGGTTGAAGTGGAAGGCATTTCATGAAAATAAGATACATGTGCCCATAGTGCTCTGAAGTTTATTCCTAGTACAAGAACGCTAAACTCCTTATAATACTTACATTCCCTGAAACATTCTTCTCCCCCCTGCGCCCCCCCCCCCCCCCCCCCCCCGTTAACTCAGGCTCACGTTTCCGTACAATTCAATGTTCAGAAGGCCCACTAACCTCAGGGACTCTAGAGAAGTACAGAAATACGTGCTTTGCTCCCTTTCACATTCTCCAGAGAAACTCCTTTTCTGACCCCTAATGTACTTAGCCAGGGAAAAAATGGGTGAGTGATTCTGTCCCCTTGTTATTTACTCAAAGAACTAAGAATCTATAAAAGGAAAGGGGGGCGGAATAGAAGGAGAAATCAGAGGAGGTAGAAGAATTCTAAATAAAGCTTTCCTCCAAAATGGAGGATGTAGGCATGTGCTACTCTTCTGGAAATGATCCCGCTTAGTAAAATGATATGGTTTCAGCATTTTTTCCTCTTAGCACTAATGTGCGTATAGGGTTTCAGAGGAAAAAAGCAGATTTAAAACAATGGCAATGATTTGTACTCCAAACACCAAATAGAGATTCGTGGTATTTGATGAAATGTCAATGTCACAGCACAGTCCCCTTTTTGAATTACTAAACAAATTCAAATACTGCAGAAAAGCAAGCCTTTCTAGACTACTCATAAAATATAAGATTTTCTCTCAGGTAGTCTGTGGTATTTGGTACTACATATAATATAGGGTCACTTGCCATCTTCTACGAATGCTCTAAGGGAAATTTACCCACATTTAACACAACTGTTGAAATATTTATTGTTAGCCTGTTAGAGGCCTTAATATGCTTTATAGAACAGACATTGCCATTTTCTAACTATTTTTATCCCAAGTAATAGAGTACAATAGCAAAATAAATTCATATGGTACAGATGGCTATTCAAGCTAATTTTTTAAGTGTTCTTCCTTAAAAAGCAAAACAAAACAAAATCCTTCTGCTTTTCTAACTACCCTTTATGAACATTTTGCTGTTGTCCCTTGCAGAAATGACAGACAAAACAGTGGAATGATCAGCATTTAATTAGGTTTACTTGTTGTTGCAATAGCTTTTAAATTCTTTCTTCTTATGAAAGAGTGAATCCCTAGATTACAGACACATGAAAATAAAGCCTAAACACAGAGAGGAATTTTACTTTGTACTTCTCAGTTCTTAATCATGTAAAGCAGTGCCTTTCTAAAAGGCACAAATTCCTCTTTATGAGTTAATAAGATAAATTCACCTCTAGAACACTCTAAAAATGAAACTGTGATAACTGGCTCCTCGAATATAACCTTTCCTGGATCATGCCTATTAACTGGAAATTCTCTGGGAAAACTAGCATCATACAGAACATATTTGTGCTCTCGTTATTCAACCAGAGTACTTAACCTCTTCTGAAGAACTTAATATTGAGGATATGCTGAGAGGTGATCATTTTAATCTAGATAATTTTTCCAGAAATAAAGAAAATGGAGTCTTAGTAGAAACGAATTCTCCATATACATCATGTTTTCATATTTCACAGAGGGCTGAATTATACCAGCAACAGAGCAAGTGAAAAGTTCCCAGCTTTGAAAATACCCAGCAGATTTTAAGTATTTACCCTAACCACCTCTTAAACATAGGCTCATTGCAATTGCTAATATGCAAGTTGGTGTAAAAGTCTTTATAGTACATATTTCATAAACAGTATAAACCAAATTTTCCATGATTAGATTTGTGTGCCAAAAATCACTAGACAGCCTCTTCCAGGTCTTTTTAACTCATGGGTATTAAAGACAAAACCAACTGAACAGTTTTGTATTAAACAGAAAGGTATCATGTAACAGGGATCTGTAACCAGAGTGGTCATATCTGAAAGAGATATAAAAGTGTTTAAGATCCACTTAAGCATCAACATGTAAAATCTGCATTCACTGACAAAATGTTTCAGTAGCTTTACATTGCCTGACCACACGGGTTAGAGACAAAAATGCTATGGCACAGAGATGGACTTTTGACAAACGTTTCTCACAGTCTCTCCTGGGATATCTGGGGCACCATATACTTAGAGCCATGATGATGATTTAATAGTTACCACATTTCAGGTTTTGAATAGAAGTGTATCAGCAAACAAGAATGAAAGTTGACTCAGTATCATTGGCAGATGTGAGAAAATATGAATTATTACAGGATAGGTTTAATTGGCTTTCTCCTGAATTACAGACATTATGTTCCTAATCTGTTTATACATAGGTGTTTAATTCCCTGATCTTTTGAGTTATTGTTTGATTATTTACTCTTTTCTGGTAATGGTTATTCCCACCAAGAAATTTATAATAATAGCTAATAGGGATGGGAGGAATATTGGATTACACTGTGGAACAAGCAGGTATCAAGAATTTTTCTCCCAAACTCTATAGAGACAAGGACCATATAATCAGTTATTGGAAATGAATTCTCAGGATTGTGTATTTTTTTCTATTTGTGGGTGCTCAATCAAGGTTTATGTATATTCATTGATTTTTCAAGTCTGATTAACTTTAAAAATATAACCAGAATCTTCATGCTCATCCCCCAAAACGTCATCCACGCAATTAAAGTCGTGCTACCCAAATTACCGATGTCAGAGTGCCAAGATGTACAATTCAAAATGGTGTCAGGGCAAAATTATAAGCCAGACCACATATGCAGGATATTATGTGCTTTAGAATAAATTGGTATATTGGGCCAAAGTTACCAATTTGAGGGGCACAGTCAACTGTAGGTATAAATTTCATTACTTGTTTCTTAATTCAGGAAAATATATCTGATATAAGCGTAGTACCTGAAAGAAATAAAGGCATGAATAAAATTGCCTCTGGTGTCTCAGGTGAGAAAGTACATGGTGATTCATAGCTCTCCAAAGATTGCTTCTTTTCCAGCATTTGTCGCTTAGCTGGCCTGTCAGTGAATAAGCTAGAGTCTGCAGCTAAAAGGAAAACAAAATTTGTTATGGTAACTCAGGCTAGCTCAGGATGAAGATGGTGCATGTGAAGGTCATTGCCATGGTCTCCGACCTTGTCTTTGTGCTGTTAGAACTACTCTAAATCAACACTGCCTATCCTGGGCCCTGAATTAACCTGCGGGAGTTGTCCAGTCCCTGGCCTTACTTAGATAAGATTACTTTAAACACTCCCAAAGAAAGGTACAACATCCCTCTTCAGAAATTTGATTCTTAACATTTAAAATATGTTATCATAGAGAATCTAGTTAGGATACATTTCTAACCGAAAAAAGTTCACAAATATAAGATTCTTAAATGAGCCTCAAAGTTGTTGTTTTTTTTTTAAGATTTTTTTTTTTAAATTTATTTGACAGACAGAAATCACAAGTAGGCAGAGAGGCAGGCAGAGAGAGAGAAGGAAGCAGTCTCCCCACTGAGCAGAGAGTTCGATGCGGGACTCGATCCCAGGACCCTGGGATCACACAAATATAAGATTCTTTTGGAAATAGACACACTTTTCCCCAAAAAAGTCATTGGAATCCCCCCCCCCCATTTTCTCCATTTGGGTTCTACTGCATAGACTATCTTCCAGGACCATTAAACTTTTATATAAAATGTTAATAACTACCCTGCATGCCTGGAATTCCCTAGTGTTTAGGTTTTCAAGTATCTTTCACAACCATCATCTCTAACCTCATAATGATCTACAAAAATTCTCAGGGCTATTTCCTGAAGTTTGTCATTTCCACGCATTCCCGCCCAGAGTCGCC